>NC_053025.1:598775227-598931412 GCF_003073215.2 Triticum urartu
TCGGTTATTGTCTTCAGAAGTAAGGTAGGATATTTTCACTATTAAGTACTTTTTGTTTACTTACAGCTCGGTCGAGGGCTGATCCCCTTGCGGACACTGTACGGCAAGAGTACCCTTCGAGGCCGGACCCTCTAGCGAAGATTTCTTCCCCTGTTTGGAAACCTTTGTTTCCGGGTCTTCAGAGGTGATCCTTTTCCTTCATTGGGGAGAGGGAATTTTAGATCCTTCTCCCTGGCTATCCTCCTTCGCGGAGGCACTAATTCCCCCGGTTTGGATGAATGATGAGTGAGGCCTACTTTCAGCCTCTTTATTCCCCCCCCTTCATCTTCCCCCGAGGGCGCTTGATAAGGCGCCGACTCGAGCATCCTGCTAGTACTGGATTGGCCGTGCCTTCGGGAAGGGGGGCCGTACACCTGATCATCTTCATGATACGTCTCCAACGTATCTATAATTTTTGATTGCTCCATGCTATATTATCTACTGTTTTGGATGTTTAAGGGCTTTATTATACACTTTTATATCATTTTTGGGACTAACCTATTAACCCAGAGCCCAGTGCTAGTTTCTGTTTTTACCTTGTTTTAGAATATTGCAGAAAAGGAAATCCAAACGGACTCCAATTTGAAACATGGGGTGTTATTTGATTGTCCTCCTTATGAGTGGCGGTCGGGGACGAGCAATGGTCTTTTCCTACCAATCTATCCCCCTAGGAGCATGCGCGTAGTGCCGAGGTTTTTGATGACTTGTAGATTTTTGCAATAAGTATGTGAGTTATTTATGACTAACGTTGAGTCCATGGATTATACGCACTCTCACCCTTCCATCATTCCTAGCCTCTTCGGTACCGTGCCTTGCCCTTTCTCACATTGAGAGTTGGTGCAAACTTCGCCGGTGCATCCAAACCCCGTGATATGATACGCTCTTTCACACATAAACCTCCATATATCTTCCTCAAAACAGCCACCATAGCTACCTATTATGGCATTTCCATAGCCATTCCGAGATATATTGCCATGCAACTTTCCACCATTCCGTTTATTATGAAACACATCATCATTGTCATATTTCTTTGCATGATCATGTAGTTGACATCGTATTTGTGGCAAAGCCACCGTTCCTAATGTTTCATAGATGTCGCTCTTGATTCATCGCAATCCCGGTACACCGCCAGAGGCATTCATATAGAGTCATATCTTGTTCTAAGTATCGAGTTGTAATCATTGAGTTGTAAATAAATAAAAGTGTGATGATCATCATTTTCTAGAGCATTGTCCCAAGTGAGGAATAAAAAAAGGAAGAAGAGAAAGGCCATAAAAAAAAGAAGGCCCCAAAAAAGAGAAAGGCCATAAATAAAAGGAGAGAAGGCCCAAAAAAATAAAAAAAATGAGAGAAAAAGAGAGAAGGGACAATGCTACTATCCTTTGCTACACTTGTGCTTAAAAGTAGCACCATAATCTTCATGAGAGAGAGTCTTTTGTTTTGTCACTTTCATATACTAGTTGGAAATTTTCATTATAGAACTTGGCTTGTATATTCCAACAATGGGCTTCCTCAAGTGCCCTAGGTCTTCGTGAGCAAGCAAGTTGGATGCACACCCACTTAGTTTCTTTTGTTGAGCTTTCATACATTTATAGCTCTAGTGCATCCATTGCATGGCAATCCCTACTCCTTGCATTAACATCAATCGGTGGGCATCTCCATAGCCCATTTATTAGCCTCGTTGATGTGAGACTTTCTCCTTTTTTTGTCTTCTCTACATAACCCCCTCATTATATTCTATTCCACCCATAGTGCTATGTCCATGGCTCGCGCTCATATATTGCGTGAAAGTTTATAGGTTTGAGATTACTAAAGTATGAAACAATTGCTTGGCTTGTCATCGGGGTTGCGCATGATGAGAGCTTTCTTCTGTGACGAAAATGGAGCATGACTAAACTATATGATTTTTTAGGGATGAACTTTCTTTGGCCATGTTATTTTGAGAGGACATAATTGCTTAGTTAGTATGCTTGAAGTATTATTATTTTATGTCAATATGAACTTTTATCTTGAATCTTTCGGATCTGAATATTCATGCCACAATTAAGAAGAATTACATTGAAATTATGCCAAGTAGCACTCCGCATCAAAAATTCTGTTTTTATCATTTACCTACTCGAGGACGAGCAGGAATTAAGCTTGGGGATGCCGATACGTCTCCAACGTATCTATAATTATTGATTGCTCCATGCTATATTATCTACTATTTTGGATTTTTAAGGGCTTTATTAGACACTTTTATATCATTTTTGGGACTAACCTATTAACCCAGAACCCAGTGCCAGTTTCTGTTTTTACCTTGTTTTAGAATATCGCAGAAAAGGAAAACCAAACGGAGTCCAATTGACCTGAAACTTCACGGAACTTATTTTTGGAAGGAAAGAAACACGGGAGACTAGGAGTCCACGTTGAGGTAGATTCGAGGAAGCCACGAGGTAGGGGGCGCGCCCACCCCCTGGGTGCGCTATCCACCCTCGTGGGCCCATCGTGGCTCCCCTGACGTACTTCTTCTACCTATATATCTCCATATACCCTAAAACGATGGGGGAGCACAATAGATCGGGAGTTCCGCCGCCAGAAGCCTCCATAGCCACCGAAAGCCAATCTAGACCCGTTCCGGCACCCTGCCGGAGGGGGAATCCCTCTCCGGTGGCCATCTTCATCATCCCGGTGCTCTCCATGACGAGGTGGGAGTAGTTCTCCCTCGGGGTTGAGGGTATGTACCAGTAGCTATGTGTTTGATCTCTCTCTCTCTCGTGTTCTTGATTTGGCACGATCTTGATGTATTGCGAGCTTTGCTATTATATTTGGATCCTACGATGTTTTCTCCCCCCTCTACTCTCTTGTAATGGATTGAGTTTCCCCTTTGAAGTTATCTTATCAGATTGAGTCTTTAAAGATTTGAGAACACTTGATGTATGTCTTGCCATGCGTATCTGTGGTGACAATGGGATACCACGTGATTCACTTGATCTATGTTTTGGTGATCAACTTGCAAGTTTCGCCCATGAACCTATGCATAGGGGTTGGCACATGTTTTCGTCGTGATTCTCTGGTAGAAACTTTGGGGCACTCTTTGAGGTTCTATGTGTTGGTTAAATAGATGAATGTGAGATTGTGTGATGCATATCGTATCACTACAAGAAATATGTCAACTTATGACCACCACTATTGGTCACTGAATGGTCACAAATTTCCATTTATGACCTTTTTGTGACCAAAAACATAAGGTCAAAAGCTGGGCGTCGTAAACTGACTATAGTGACCTTTAACAAAAGGTCGTTGATCCTATGACCTTCTGTTTTGGTCGCTAGCTCTCTCCCCAGGCCATGTCGGATCCGACGTGGCAATCTGACGTGGCAAAATTGCGACGAATTGAAAAGGTCGTTGGTTAAAATCAGCCCGATCCAATTGGGGGTTTTACATGGGCCGAGCCCATTAATTCAGCCCATTTTATGTTTTTTTCAGTTAATTTTCGCTAGCTACATGGGCCTAGCCCAACATGGCATTTTTTGTTTTCTAAGCCTTTTCCATTTTCTGGGCCTCAGCCTTTTTGCGGTCCATTTTCTATTTTTGAGACTTTTTTTGTTCCATCTTTGTCCAGCATTGTTTGGGCCAAAGCCTCTTCCAACCCATCAATATTTTCAGCCCGCTAATTCATAGGACTGGACAACAGAGAAATATATGAGTTTTTTTTATTTTGCTATCAAAGCAATATTTTTTTCGCCGTACAATCATATATCATATGTACATCTTCATCAGATTATCTATACATAAGCAATAGCAACTAAAAGAATGCCATCTATATCAAACGACAGCGAAGCAACAAAGAAGATATACTGCCATCACAACTCCAACAGACAACTAATGTACACTACCTACGAGAATGCCAAACAGAAAAGGAATCGCTGAAAAGATGATCACTAGCTTAGATATTCAGAGACCACTGCCATGTTGTCAATTGGATTTGGTTGCAACCCTTCCAGTTTGCTAAGAGCATCTTTCCAGCAGCATATCTTCTCATAACCTAAAAAGAGAACATAAACCAGCATAAGAATTTGAAACTTCTTGTCCTACCAAAACATTAGTACTTGTTTAAAACAAAGTAGTAGTTTTAGCACACTAGTACATGTGACATGAAGTTTGGCTAAATTATAGAGATAAGTCCCACTATAACAGCAAGTCCTACTATAAAAGTTTCAACTAATGCTACAATTGATGCACACAATATGTGTGTCAAATAGTTACTGCAATAATTAAATAATCTCTGGCAAGTTTCATCTAATGTTTCATTTAGATTTAGTTAATGGAAAAGACTCATCTCTGGAGTAGTTTAATTGAAAAGAATCTACAGAATACTCCAGTAATTAGAGTACACAGCTGAGATGCTGGAAAGAACATTGCACAGGCAGGACAAACTACTCCATTTCAAACCGATCCTTGGACTTTGCTTGAATGGAGGACTTGACACGGTTACTGTCCAGTATCCTGCCATATAATCTCTTGCGGTCCTTTATGTATCGAGTCTGAAAGATATATATTTTTTGTGAACAGTCAGCACAACAAAATCAGCCAGAAACAATACAAGATGACTTTGATTTAGACATTTCAAACCATGCATGTTCAGAACATAAATTAGTACTAGTTCTCTATATATGGTGTTCATTTATTTTAGCATCATATATATGGACTTTGAATGTAAACAAGCAGCCAGATTTAATTTCATGCCAAAATTTCTAGATAAGGAACAGATTAGGTGATGGTTTAAACTGTAGCACCAAACTGTAAAAACAAGCAAAGATTAGAGTTCCGCCAACTGTGCACTAAAGACACGCCAGTATTTTATCATTCTACTTATTATTATTTTAACAAGATCATTCTACTTATCTGAAATAGGCATATTCGTCAAAACTGGGAATTAAATTGGCACATATGACAAACTTAGCAAGAAATAAGCATTGAATGTTTCACATACACGACAAGGTTTAAAAACAATCATTCAAAGTTACAGCAGATCAAAGTTCCATTTGAGTATAAGGAACAATACTCATATTCAATCAGTAAGCAACTATGTCAAAATTAATTCAGATTTACTAATGTGTGTGTCAAATGATACATGCATTAAGCATAAGGCCATCAAGCATCATGCCCTTATCTGTTCAACAAGACAAGAACATACCTGACTTTGTGTTGATATGATTGATGGTTCTGCCGTTGAACATCAGTCTGCATCATTGTTGATGATGGACGCCGCATGTACTTGTCCATTTAGAAGTATACCATGCAAAATGTTACACAAGCAGGTATTAGCATAAAGTAGAGCTTCTATAGTACATGTAAACTTTAGATATGAAGGACCAAGAGTTCTGGAAGCAACGAATCTGGCATGGATAAACCAGGACATGATGAAACAAATTATTCCTGGTGCATTTAAACAGGAATATGGTGTCCACTTCATACTACCACGTCATCATCAGGATTAAAACAACACATTGATACTCAAAGTGCTGGATGAGGTAAATATCGATTGAAACCAATCAGAGCAGGGAGCAAAATAGATCCTCTATTTCATTGTCATAAGAATAGAAGCTGAATGACAAAGATGAAGCACCCTTAGCTCAGTTTGCTAGCACACAGGCCATAAAAATTGGCTCAACATTCAAAAAGCACGACTCTAATCTTAATGTTGTGTGGAAACAAGACAAGAATTGTACAAGTTTAGTACTGTACACAGCAATGAGCATAACTTCAATACTGCATAGCAAATTTAGTCAGTTATCAAATCACCTTGTGGCTATACCACATGCTGACATCAATCACACACAACTGTTCTAGATTGAATCCCCACACACCGCATACATAAACCAAACTATTGTACAGAAAAATCACATTTGCTTTCCCAGATGACAAAATGCAAGACACAATCACGGATAAATCCATGGGCAGATACCTAAGCTAGGAGAATCACCACCCGTACCTTGCCTATCTGCAACTTGTTGAACACATCCAGGAGAATCCTATAGTTCTGGATCATGTCGTACTCCATCTTGGCATCGGAATTCACCTGCAAAACACCCCAAAATGAGCATCGCATCGCAGCCATCTAAGCCAAGCCGCCTAAGCGCAATGCTCTAGAACAGATCAATCAGGCCAGAACGCCTCCTAACCTTGTGCATAAGCACCAACCCAGGGTGAACTATGTCCAGCAGCTGGCATTGCACCGCCCCCGACACCACCTGCAGACTTGATGATCCAGTCCCCCACGACGACCACGTCATGATCCATGCGGAGCTCCACCTCCTGCACGTCTGATCCATGCTCCAGTGGAGCTCGGGCTCCACCCTCGAATCCGGCAGCGCCTGCAGAAAGATAGAGAGAGATTGAGCGAGTCAAACAGAGAGAGGGGACAGGTCCAATATACAAGTTATCATGGTCTATTAGCATTCGCAACAGACTAGCAAAATGCATTACCATTTTTGTTAATAAATATGCATCATGTTCAGGTACTGGTCATGCTATTGAAGCTGATCATTGTGACTAACACCAGCATGGTGCACGATTCCAGCAAATGTTGATTGACTAGTCACCTAGATCGGTATTGATTAACATTAACCAGATAAAAAATGTATAATGTGCATGCATGGCAGTAACAATCTTGCATATAATGTTTACTGCACAAACATTTTTTAGCTTAAAAGTGGAAGCAAATTATGGCTATTCTTTCAATCATGATAAAATGATTGATCATGCCCCCAAAATATGTTTGAGTGGCAGGACACGACATAGGACAGGCCACTCCATAATTAAAATACTGAACTGGGTTGTTAGAGTTAACTGTAGTGAAACTAGCAGAACGACAAACAAGACGAAAATATAAATATAAGGCCAACTGAAACTTGGGTTTAGTACACAGGTACAGTTTAAAAGCAAATCAGATCAACTATAAAATCATGCACCTGGGTTTTACTTATCAAGGTTTTTCACTTTCCATTTATACAACACAAAAACTAAATTGATTAGAGAAGTTCAGAGAGATATTTGAGAAATCTAAATTAGAGAACTGAGGCTGTGAGTGGAACTACGATAAATTAATCAGATTTAACAATTGCTTTCAGATTCTACTTACTCTCTACTGAATAACTGGAAATTACTACTCCAATAAGTAACAACTCCCTAACTCCATATCGAAGTTGGACACTGACTCTCAGTTATACTGATTCAGTCATAGCTGACATTCAGCTACTTTCAGAAATCAAATCAGCATCCAAACGCAAACTATGTGGCACAGATTTCACGTACCATGTACACATACGGATCTGGGCGGCCACCAGTGCCCGCACGACGCAACCCTCTCTTCTGCTTCAGCAACCTGCAAATTCCAAATAGAGAGTCAGCAACAAATTTCAGAACATCTTCAGAGATGATAGTTGGATTAGCGGAAGTGTCCTACTCACCAGCATAGAGCCTTGCTAGTTACAGCGTTGTCGCCGACGGCGGCGCAGATGGCCGTCTCCGTGACCGGTGCCGCCTTGGACCATGAGAGCGACTTCATGATCAAGTCCGCCCTCCGCACCAGACTCTCACAGCCGCCGCTCGCCAGCGGAGGTCGGCGGCATCTCCCCGACGTGGCCGTGGACCGGGAGGACGCGGCTCCCATGATGGTGCTCCCCTTGCTGGCCACCACGCTGCACCTCTTGCTCTCCTCCCCCTCCTCACAGTTGTTGATCTCGATCCAAATTCCCTTCCGCCTCTTCATCGGCTCACCTTGGAACAGCCTCCTAGTCGCCTATGCCAGTAACTAGATCCAATGACCAGAACCATCGATCAGCGCATCGCCGCAGAAGACGGACAGGATGGACAAACCGCGAACTAGCAGGCGAGGGGGTTGGTTACCGAGGGAGGCGATGACGGCGAGCACACGGAGGGGGTCGATGGAGAGTAGCAGGATGCGAGGATGTGCATGCGCGGGCAGCAGAGGGGCTCGCCGAGGGAGAGATCCAGGAGGGGATGGGGAGGGAGGTGGCGGCGTGATTTGGAAGGCAAGGAGGAGCGGGTGGTGGCGCGCGGGCGCTGGCGGCGAGATCGGCTGAATCGGGGGCGGGAGGTAGGTGGCGGCTGCGAGGAGTGCATTTGGATCGGGGGAAAGAGGGGAGAGGAGTGGAGTTAGGGTTTGGGTGCGGCAGCGAGAGAGGGGGCGGGGGAGAGAGGGGGCAAGGGAGTTAGGGTTTGGGCTGCAGGTGGGGGTATCTCTTATTTATTTATTTTTTCTATACATAGATGGATGGACGGATGTGGATGGAGAGATGGATGGATGGATGGATGGATGGGCGCCATGTCATCGATCCGTGGGACGAGTTCTGATTGGTTTGGAAAATCAATGATTTAAAAGTACTGAAAATAGAGGGATTTTGTGAAGCAACTATCAAAAATATTTTCTAGAAGGGAATCACACAAATTTTCACTAGAGTTAGACCACATTTTATGGATAAGGACCAACTTGTATGCATTTCTGATCTTTCTAGCTATTTTTAATCATTTTCCGAGTGGCAAACATGGTTTTTTTGTGAAGAACCAACCAAATATTTGTTGCAAAATTGGACTCCATCAATTTTCTAAAATACTAGTCCATATTTAATATACAATTGAGCAAATGGTTGGGTGTCAAAAGCTTTGATCCACCTCTCGTGAAAAAGACAAATTTCCGCCGATTCAGCTGGAAGCGGGTCAAATTTGAACTGCAGCTGCCTCATAGTTCGCTATTTATTTTTTACAAAAATCATTTCTAGGTACATAAGTATCTATTTAATTAGAGAAACACCAAAAGTTTTCCAAGATTCAACCACTAGCTAGGAACGGTCAAGCCTGCCGTTTTGACCGCATTTTGAAACGGGCATAAAAAATTCAAAAAAAATCAAAAAATTGGGAAACCTTCGCATTGTGTCATTATATGTGGCCAAGTTCCCAAGAAAAATAACAAACTTGTAATACGGCAATTATTTTAAAAAATTGTTCTCAGAAATGAGCTATCATCTCTGAAGATTCATGGCTTTCAAGCCAAATGATCAATCTTATGGACACATTCGTGGCATAGTTTGTTCAAATGATCTCATATTGTGCACAAGGGTGCATATTGGAATGGCAAACAATGTTGCCTAAGGAAGTTTTCATTTTCTTTGGATGAAAAAACCATTTTTAATTTTCCGAGTGCCCGAAAGGATGTTTTTTTGTGAAGGAACTACCAAATAATTGTTGCAAAATTGGACCAAATCAATTTTCTAAAATACTAGGACATATTTAATGCACAATTGACAAAATGGTTGGGTGTAAAAAGTTTTGATCCACCTCTCGTGAAAAAGACAAATTTCCGCCGATTCAGGTGGAAGCGGGTCAAATTTGAACTACAGCTGCCTCATAGTTCGCTATTTATTTTTTACAAAAATTATTTCTAGGTACATAAGTATCTATTTAATCAGAGAAACACCAAAAGTTTTCCAAGATTCAACCACTAGCTAGGAACGGTCAAGCCCGCCGTTTTGACCGCATTTTGAAACGGGCATAAAAAATTCAAAAAAAATCAAAAAATTGGGAAACCTTCGCATTGTGTCATTATATGTGGCCAAGTTCCCAAGAAAAATAACAAACTTGTAATACGGCAATTAGTTAAAAAAAGTGTTCTCAGAAATGAGCTATCATCTCTGAAGATTCATGGCTTTCAAGCCAAATGATCAATCTTATGGCCACATTTGTGGCATAGTTTGTTCAAATGATCTCATATTATGCACAAGGGTGCATATTGGAATGGCAAACAATATTGCCTAAGGAAGTTTTCATTTTCTTTGGACGAAAAAACCATTTTTCATTTTCCGAGTGCCCGAAAGAAGGTTTTTTTGTGAAGGAACTACCAAATAATTGTTGCAAAATTGTACCAAATCAATTTTCTAAAATACTAGGACATATTTAATGCACAATTGACAAAATGGTTGGGTGTAAAAAGTTTTGATCCACCTCTCGTGAAAAAGACAAATTTCCGCCGATTCAGGTGGAAGCGGGTCAAATTTGAACTACAGCTGCCTCATAGTTTGCTATTTCTTTTTTCCAAAAATCATTTCAAGGTACATAAGTATCTATTTAATCAGAGAAACACCAAAAGTTTTCCAAGATTCAACCATAGCTAGGAACGATCAAGCCCGCCGTTTTGACCGCATTTTGAAACGGGCATAAAAAATTCAAAAAAAATCAAAAAATTGGGAAACCTTCGCATTGTGTCATTATATGTGACCAAGTTCCCAATAAAAATAACAAACTTGTAATACGGCAATTATTTTAAAAAAGTGTTCTCAGAAATGAGCTATCATCTCTGAAGATTCATGGCTTTCAAGCCAAATGATCAATCTTATGGCCACATTCGTGGCATAGTTTGTTCAAATGATCTCATATTGTGCACAAGGGTGCATATTGGAATGGCAAACAATGTTGCCTAAGGAAGTTTTCATTTTCTTTGGACGAAAAAACCATTTTTCATTTTCCGAGTGCCCGAAAGGAGGTTTTTTTGTGAAGAAACTACCAAATAATTGTTGCAAAATTGGACCAAATCAATTTTCTAAAATACCAGGACATATTTAATGCACAATTGACAAAATTGTTGGGTGTAAAAAGTTTTGATCCACCTCTCGTGGAAAAGACAAATTTCCGTGGATTCAGCTGGAAGCGGGTCAAATTTGAACTGCAGCTGCCTCATAGTTTGCTATTTATTTTTTCCAAAAATCATTTCTAGGTACATAAGTACCTATTTAATCATAAATACATGGTTTGGTGGCGATACGTCGAGGTTTGGGCGGTGGCCGAGGGCCCCATCTCTAGAGCGCGTAAACTCGCATGCCCGCCGCGTGGTCACCGCGTGACCGTGGCGTTGCCATGTGTTCTGGGTGGCCTAGACATGTCTAGTGGGTTGGGAACTCCCCAAGTTGGTGCTAGGAAGAAAATTACAACATAAGATTCTCACGAGGAGACCGATCGATGCTCAAACATGAATTAGCAGCCAAGTGTTTGATTAGCGGTACGGGAAATGCACATGGCCAATGGGCGTGAGTTCTGGCTGAGGATGATCATCTACTAAGGATAATGTCTTCACAAATTTTGAGCTCAAAAGGAGGATCCTAGGTGGTACTTGCTTTGCAAAGTACCACGCTGGACAAAAATATGAATGTTGAAGCTGGGCTCAAAATAATGAATGGAGTGAGCTGAAATTTTGTGAAGGATGGTTATTTGGGCATAGGAAAGCATTGTAGAAAATTGATACCATTTGGACATGCCAAAGTAGTACTTCCTTCACAATGCTCTTTTATGGACAGAAACTTGGGAAAACTAGTGAGAGAGATTGGATGAATGAAATGAGCTCAAAATTGGTGTAGGTAAGTTACTTAGGTATGGTCATGTGCTGGTAAATTTTCAGATCATTTGGGTAAGCCTAGCTAGTACTTACTTCACAAAGCTTCTCTCGAGGTAGAAACTTTGGAAATTTCCCGAGAAAGATTTACTAGGAAAATTGAGCTGAATATTATCATGTGGCAATGATTTGGGTATGGAAGAGTGCCCGAAAAGTTTAAGGGTAATAGGAGGGGTCTATATAACACTTGCTTTGCAACGTGCCAATTCGGCCATAAAATATAAATTGAACCTGGGCTCACATAGATGATTTGACTGAGCTGCAATTTGGAGGAGGGTGATAATTTGGACATATGAAGGAACTGGATAAATTTCATGTCATTTAGAGATATAAAAAAGGTACTTCCTTCACAATGCTTCTAGGTGGACAAAAACTTTGGAAATTTGCCGAAGAAGATTTGCTAGGCAAATGGAGCTGAATTTTGTCATGCGGTAATGATTTAGATAGGAAATAGTGCCCAAAAATTCCATGGGCAATCAAGAATATATAAATAGCACTTCCTTCATAAAGTGTTGTTGTGAACAGAATAGGAAAATGAATATTGTTGAATTAGTTTTGAACTAGGCAAGGAAGGATTTTTATATATTTGATGAAGATATGCCCCAAAGAATTTATGAGATTTTTTTGGGAATTTTGGGAATGATGGAAATATAGGTTGCTTCACAACCTAGGGCAAAAACTGCCACATGGACATGACACATAGGCAAAACTGATGAGATGGCGCCTAGTCATCACAACCCACCACAATCTACAAGGCTATGACCATCTATATTGGTCATTAACAACTAGAAATAAGGCAGCGGACTAGCACTGTTTGCTTTGTGACCATTTCGTGTAAGGAAATTACGACCTTTCTGACCAAAATGGTCGCAATGGTTTAGGGTTTGGAGCCCCCTGAATAGCTTTTGACCAATTGGTCTAAAATGGTCATAAATTTATGACCAATTCTTCGAGGGTCACTGACAGAAGGTCATAAGTTGACATATTTCTTGTAGTGTATAATCATACCCACGGATACTTGAGGTGACATTGGAGTATCTAGGTGACATTAGGGTTTTGGTTGATTTGTGTCTTAAGGTGTTATTCTAGTACGAACTCTAGGGCTGTTTGTGACACTTATAGGAATAGCCCAACGGATTGATTGGAAAGAATAACTTTGAGGTGGTTTCGTACCCTACCATAATCTCTTCGTTTGTTCTCCGCTATTAGTGACTTTGGAGTGACCCTTTGTTGCATGTTGAGGGATAGTTATGTGATCCAATTATGTTATTATTGTTGAGAGGACTTGCACTAGTGAAAGTATGAACCCTAGGCCTTGTTTCCTAGCATTGCAATACCGTTTACACTCACTTTTATCATTAGTTACCTTGCTGTTTTTATAATTTCAGATTACAAAAACTATTATCTACTATCCATATTGCACTTGTATCACCATCTCTTCGCCGAACTAGTGCACCTATACAATTTACCATTGTATTGGGTGTGTTGGGACACAAGAGACTCTTTGTTATTTGGTTGCAGGGTTTCTTGAGAGAGACCATCTTCATCCTATGCCTCCTACGGATTGATAAACCTTAGGTCATCCACTTGAGGGAAATTTGCTACTGTCCTACAAACCACTGCACTTGGAGGCCCAACAAACGTCTACAAGGAGAAGATTGTGTAGTAGACATCAAGCTCTTTTCTGGTGCCGCTGCTGGGGAGGTGAGTGCTTGAAGGTATATCTTTATATCTTGCAATCAAGTCTTTTAGTTTCTTGTTTTATCACTAGTTTAGTTTATAAAAGAAAACTATAAAAAATGGAACTAAGTTTGCCTCATACGCTTCATCCTTTTAATATATTTCGTGAGTATGATGGAAAGGAAAATTGTGCCCAAGTGTTAGAAGAAGAATGCATTAAAATGTTTGGCACTAAATATTTGAATGATGAGCATGATTGCAATGTTGTTAGTATGAATTCCTTGAATATCCATGATTCTAATGATATGCAAAGCCACAAGCTTGGGGAAGCTATGCTTAATGAAGATGATATTTTTTGTCCCCCCAAGTTTTGATGAGAAAATTTATTATGATCAAAGCATGCCTCCTATTTATGATGATTATATTGATGAAAGTGGATTTGGAGAGGTCATGACTTTATTTGATAATGATTCCACTATTTCGGAAGAGCTTCCAATTGATTATGAGAACAAAGTTGCTATCTATGATGATTATTGTGATGACTTGTATGCTATAAAGAATAATGATATCCATGAAACTTGTCATCATTATTTTAGTTTTCAATTGGATTATGCCTCACATGATAATTATTTTTGTTGAGTTTGCTCCCACTACTATTCATGAGAAGAATTTTGCTTATGTGGAGAGTAGTAAATTTTCTATGCTTGCAGATCATGAAAAGAATGCTTTAGGTGCTAGTTATATTGTTGAATTCATTCATTATTCTACTGAAAATTATTATGAGGGAGGAACATATGCTTGTAGGAATTGCAATAATATCGAGATTCCTCTCTATGTGCTTAATATTTTTAAGTTATGCTTGTTTTGCTTTCCTATGCAAGTTGATTCTTGTTCCCACAAGTTGTTTGCTCACAAAATCCCTATGCATAGGAAGTGGGTTAGACTTAAATGTCTAGTAATATTCTTCATGATGCTCATTTTATGTTTCAATTCTTATCTTTTATGTGAGCATCATTGAAATCATCATGCCTAGCTAGGGGCGTTAAATGATAGCGCTTGTTGGGAGGCAACCCAACTTTTTTTTTGTTCCTTGCTTTTTGCTCCTGTTTAGTAATAAATAATTCATCTGGCCTCTATTTAGATGTGGTTTTATGTTTTAATTAGTGTTTGTGCCAAGTAGAACCGTTGGGAAGACTTGGGGAAGTCTTTGCGATCATGCTGTAAAAAACAGAAACCTTAGCGCTCACGAGAATTGCTGCCATTTTTTATTGGAGAGTGATATTTAGTTAATTATTTTTGCAGATGATTAATAGATAAATTGCTCACGTCCAGCAATTTATTTTAGAATTTTTGGGTTCCAGAAGTTTGCATTAGTTACAGATTACTACAGACTGTTCTGTTTTTGAGAGATTCTGTTTTTCGTGTGTTGTTTGCTTATTTTAATGAATCTATGGCTAGTAAAAGAGTTTATGAACCATAGGGAAGTTAGAATACAGTAGATTTAACACCAATATAAATAAAGAATGAGTTCATTACAGTACTTTGAAGTGGTGTTTTATTTTCTTATACTAACGGAGCTTACGAGTTTTCTACTTTAAGTTTTGTGTTGTGAAGTTTTCAAGTTTTGGGTAAAGATTCGATGGACTATGGAATAAGGAGTGGGAAGAGCCTAAGCTTGGGGATTCCCAAGGCACCCCAGGTTAATATTCAAGGACAACCAAAAGCCTAAGCTTTGGGATGCCCCGTAAGGCGTCCCCTCTTTCGTCTTCGTTCATCGGTAACTTTACTTGGAGCTATATTTTTATTCGCCACATGATATGTGTTTTGCTTGGAGCGTCATTTTATTTTATTTTATTTTATTTTGCTTGCTGTTTAAATAAAGTATCAAGGTCTGAAATTATTAAATGGGAGATTCTTCACATAGTTGCATAATTATTCTACTACTCATTGATGTTCACTTATATCTTTCGGAGTAGTTTGTCGTTTGCTCTAGTGCTTCACTTATATCTTTTTAGAGCACGGTGGTGGTATTATAGAAATAGATGATCTCTCATGCTTCACTTAGATTATTTTGAGAGTCTTAAATAGCATGGTAATTTTGTTAAATAATCCTAATATGCTAAGCATCCAAGAATAGTAAAAACTTTCACATAGAGTACTGAATACTAAGAGAAGTTTGATGCTTGATGATTGTTTTGAGATATGGAGGTAATAATATCAAAGTCGTTCTAGTTGAGTAATTGTGAATTTGAGAATTGCTTGTGTTTAAGTTTGCAAGTCCCGTAGCATGCACGTATGGTAAACATTATGTAACATATTTGAAACATGAGGTGTTATTTGATTGTCCTCCTTATGAGTGGCGGTCGGGGATGAGCGATGGTCTTTTCCTACCAATCTATCCCCCTAGGAGCATGCGCGTAGTGCCGAGGTTTTTGATGACTTGTAGATTTTTGCAATAAGTATGTGAGTTCTTTATGACTAACGTTGAGTCCATGGATTATACGCACTCTCACCCTTCCATCATTGCTGGCCTCTTCGGTACCGTGCATTGCCCTTTCTCACATTGAGAGTTGGTGCAAACTTCGCCGGTACATCCAAACCCTTGATATGATACGCTCTTTCACACATAAACCTCCATATATCTTCCTCAAAACAGCCACCATGCCTACCTATTATGGCATTTCCATAGCCATTCCGAGATATATTGCCATGCAACTTTCCACTGGTCCGTTTATTATGACACACATCATCATTGTCATATTGCTTTGCATGATCATGTAGTTGACATCGTATTTGTGGCAAAGCCACCGTTCATAATGTTTCATATATGTCGATCTTGATTCATCGCAATCCCGGTACACCGCCGGAGGCATTCATATAGAGTCATATCTTGTTCTAAGTATCGAGTTGTAATCATTGAGTAGTAAATAAGTAGAAGTGTGATGATCATCATTTTCTAGAGCATTGTCCCAAGTGAGGAATAAAAAAGGAAGAAGAGAAAGGCCATAAAAAAGAGAAGGCCCAAAAAAAGAGAAAGGCCATAAAAAAGGAGAGAAGGCCCAAAAAAATAGAAAATGAGAGAAAAAGAGAGAAGGGACAATGCTACTATCCTTTGCCACACTTGTGCTTCAAAGTAGCACCATAATCTTCATGATAGAGAGTCTTTTGTTTTGTCACTTCCATATACTAGGGGGAAATTTTCATTATAGAACTTGGCTTGTATATTCCAACAATGGGCCTCCTCAAGTGCCCTAGGTTTTCGTGAGCAAGCAAGTCGGATGCACACCCACTTAGTTTCTTTTGTTGAGCTTTCATACATTTATAGCTCTAGTGCATCCGTTGCATGGCAATCCCTACTCCTTGCATTAACATCAATCGGTGGGCATCTCCATAGCCCATTTATTAGCCTTGTTGATGTGAGACTTTATCCTTTTTTGTCTTCTCTACATAACCCCCCTCATTATATTCTATTCCACCCATAGTGCTATGTCCATGGCTCGCGCTCATATATTGTGTGAAAGTTTATAGGTTTGAGATTACTAAAGTATGAAACAATTGCTTGGCTTGTCATCGGGGTAGTGCATGATGAGAGCATTCTTGTGTGACGAAAATGGAGCATGACTAAACTATATGATTTTGTAGGGATGAACTTTCTCTGGCCATGTTATTTTGAGAGGACATAATTGCTTAGTTAGTATGCTTGAAGTATTATTATTTTTATGTCAAGATGAACTTTTATCTTGAATCTTTCGGATCTGAATATTCATGCCACAATTAAGAAGAGTTACATTGAAATTATGCCAAGTAGCACTCCACATAAAAAATTCTGTTTTTATCATTTACTTACTCGAGGACGAGCAGGAATTAAGCTTGGGGATGTTGATACGTCTCCAACATATCTATAATTTTTGATTGCTCCATGCTATATTATCTACGATTTTGGATGTTTAAGGGCTTTATTATACACTTTTATATCATTTTTGGGACTAACCTATTAACCCAGAGCCCAGTGCCAGTTTCTGTTTTTACCTTGTTTTAGAATATCGCAGAAAAGGAAAACCAAACGGAGTCCAATTGACCTGAAACTTCATGGAACTTATTTTTGGAAGGAAAGAAACCCGGGAGACTAGGAGTCCACGTCAAGGAAGCTTCGAGGAAGCCACGAGGTAGGGGGGCGCGCCCACCCCCCTGGGTGCGCCCTCCACCCTCGTGGGCCCCTCGTGGCTCCCCTGACATACTTCTTCCGCCTATATATCTCCATATACCCTAAAACGATGGGGGCACAATAGATCTGGAGTTCCACCGCCAGAAGCCTCCGTAGCCACCGAAAGCCAATCTAGACCCGTTCCGGCACCTTTTTGGAGGGGGAATCCCTCTCCGGTGGCCATCTTCATCATCCCGGTGCTCTCCATGACGAGGAGGGAGTAGTTCTCCCTCAGGGATGAGGGTATGTACCAGTAGCTATGTGTTTGATCTCTCTCTCGTGATCTTGATTTGGCATGATCTTGATGTATCGCGAGCTTTGCTATTATATTTGGATCCTATGATGTTTTCTCCCCCCTCTACTCTCTTGTAATGGATTGAGTTTCCCCTTTGAAGTTATCTTATCGGATTGAGTCTTTAAAGATTTGAGAACACTTGATGTATGACTTGACGTGCGTATCTGTGGTGACAATGGGATACCACGTGATTCACTTGATCTATGTTTTGGTGATCAACTTGCGGGTTCCGCCCATGAACCTATGCATAGGGTTGGCACATGTTTTCATCGTGATTCTCTGGTAGAAACTTTGGGGAACTCTTTGAGGTTCTATGTGTTGGTTGAATAGATGAATCTGAGATTGTGTGATGAATATCATATAATCCTACCCACGGATACTTGAGGTGACATTGGAGTATCTAGGTGACATTAGGGTTTTGGTTGATTTGTGTCTTAAGGTGTTATTCTAGTACGAACTCTAGGGCTGTTTGTGACACTTATAGAAATAGCCCAACGGATTGATTGGAAAGGATAACTTTGAGGTTGTTTTGTACCCTACCATAATCTCTTCGTTTGTTCTCCGCTATTAGTGACTTTGGAGTGACTCTTTGTTGCATGTTGAGGGATAGTTATGTGATCCAATTATGTTATTATTGTTGAGAGGACTTGCACTAGTGAAAGTATGAACCCTAGGCCTTGTTCCCTAGCATTGCAATACCGTTTACGCTCACTTTTATCATTAGTTACCGTGATTTTTTTATAATTTCAGATTACAAAAACTATTATATACTATCCATATTGCATTTGTATCACCATCTCTTCGTCGAACTAGTGCACCTATACAATTTACCATTGTATTGGGTGTGTTGGGGACACAAGAGACTCTTTGTTATTTGGTTGCAGGGTTGCTTGAGAGAGACCATCTTCATCCTACGCCTCCTATGGATTGATAAACCTTAGGTCATCCACTTGAGGGAAATTTGCTACTGTCCTACAAACCTCTGCACTTGGAGGCCCAACAAACGTCTACAAGAAGAAGGTTGTGTAGTAGAGATCACTTCGCCTTTGCTATCCAGTCCTGGTCAAAGAGCGACTTTTCATAATGATGTTGTGATAAATAAAAAGACAGCGTGTTCGGCCATGGGATTACTTACTTGTGTATCGGGGCGATTACAGCTCAGACCCGCATCCCCGGTGGTGTCCGGACACTCTATTTGGGGTCCGAAGAACGATTTGTACATCTCTTCGAGCGTCATGCTGAGGAAGTGCTGAATAGTCCGCGGTCCTTCCGGGTTGAATTCCGACATACGGAGGGGTCGACGTTTGCAAGGTTGGACTCGACGAACTAGCATGACTTGCATTATCGAGACCAGATTGACATCTCTCTCGAGGAGATCTTGGACGCGACTCTGCAATATCGGTACATTATTTACTGGCCCCCAGTTCAGCCCCTTGTTGATCCATGACGTTAGTTGTGGTGGGGGCCTGAGCGATAGGCAGGGGTGGCCACCCACTTGGAACTCCGGGGAGCTGTGATATAGAACCACTCCCGCTGCCTCAAACTGGACACCTCTGGGAAGGAACCCTCTGGCCATGGAGCATCGGCGCTTTTGCTTATTGCGGCACCTCCGCATTCTGCGTGCCGCCCCTCGATCATCTTCGGCTTCACATTGAAGGTCTTGAGCCACAAGCCGAAGTGTGGGGTAATGCGGAGGAAGGCCTCACACACGACGATAAACGACGAGATGTGAAGGAGGGAGTCCGGGGCCAGATCATGGAAATCCAGCCCATAATAGAACATGAGCCCCCTAGCAAAGGGATCTAGAGCGAGGCCTAGCCCTCAGAGGAAGTGAGATATGAACACAACACTCTCATTGGGTTCGGGAGTGGGGATGATCGGCCCTCGAGTGGGCAGCCTGTGCGAGATTTCGGCGGTCAGATACCTGGCCTCTCTCAGCTTCTTGATGTCCTCCTCTGTGATAGAGGAGGGCATCCACCGACCTTGGAGGTTGGGTCCGTACATGGTTGAAGGTCCGAAGCGCCTAACATGATCCTTGGGCGTTGGAACTCGAGGCGGGGAAAGGATTCGATTGAGCACGAGAAGGAAAAAAGGACAAACCTTGGCCTCTTTATAAAGAGGGTGAATATCAAGCGTCCTCCTCGTGGCTGTTTGGGACTATCGAGGAGTCATACCAACATGCATGATTGGGTTACCCACGACCGTATTGATGAGAATCCCGTAATAAGGGGAACACGATCTCTGCTTCGACAAGACGTGTCAAGAAAACCGCCTCGCAATATCTGCAGTGCTGGTTGAGAAAAACGGTTCAAATAATGATCGGGTCATGACGTGGTGTCATGCTATCAAAGCGTGTCGGCAGATTATATTTGTGGAAATATTATTCTCTCTACGGTGGTATGTGGAACTTGTTTTGCATTGCCGGACACTATCCTTGGGTTCACAATCTTCCAGGGAGTATTTGGAGGAGGAACCCGCCTTGCAATGCCGAAGACAAATCTTCGCGCCGGATTCATCGTCATTGAAGCCTGGTTCAGGGGATAATGAGGGAGTCCTGGATTAGGGGGTCTCCGGACAGCCGGAATATATCCTTTGGCCGGACTGTTGGACTATGAAGATACAAGATTGAAGACTTCGTCTCGTATCCGGATGGGACTCTCCTTGGCGTGGAAGGCAAGCTTGGCAATACGGATATGTAGATCTCCTCCCTTGTAACCGACTCTGTGTAACCCTATCCTCCTCAGGTGTCTATATAAACCGGAGGGTTTAGTCCGTAGGACAACAGACAATCATACCATAGGCTAGCTTCTAGGGTTTAGCCTCTACGATCTCGTGGTAGATCAACTCTTGTAATACTCATATCATCAAGAACAATCAAGCAGGACGTAGGGTATTACCTCCATCAAGAGGGCCCGAACCTGGGTAAACATCGTGCCCCTGCCTCCTGTTACCATCCGCCTTAGACGCACAGTTCGGGACCCCCTACTCGAGATCCGCCGGTTTTGACACCGACAATGACCGATCCTTGTCTATCTCATCTTTCCTAATAATCAATATACTCAACACCCCCCCACAGTCACAATGGTAGCGACGCAGACAGTGAGACTGGAGAAGAATCCGAAGGCAAGCCGACGGACACCCCTTCCACAGTCGTAACGATCGACGCATCACGGAAGTCGTGGCTGGAGTGGAAATCGACGAGGTTGCTCAAGCAAGGCGGTAGCCCTTTGTGCCATTTGTCGAGGTAGCCAAGAGCGTAGGTGGTGTAGCCATAATTGAGGTAGCCATGCGAACAACACTGTGGTCGGTGTCGAGTCGGGGGTCACCGATATCGAGGTAGTCGTCGTGGAGCCGGGAAAGAAAAGCAGCGGCGGTGGCGGCCTAAGGAGGCGGTGGCGGCTAGAGAAGGAGCGCGGTGGCGGTGTTTGAAGTAGGCGATAATGAAACCGACAGCTTGACGAAGACCGGCACAGATGGTGACGTTCCCGCGCTCAGGGAGGCAGCGCAGTGCATATCACATGGAAGTCAACGCGTGTGGATGGCGGTGGACCACGGGCCGCTGCGTTACGGCCCGAAGGGGCGAGGCAACTGAAAGGACATGCGGTGCCCCCATGTGTGGTTTTGGTAATTGATGACAATCTCTATGGACTAATGGTTGCCTTGAGTTATATTTGAAGGATTTGTCCATAGGATTGTCTTGAAGTCCATGTGTTGGTTTCAAGGAGTTTATGAGATGGCCAAAGTGCTTTTCAAGGAATTATCCAAAGATTGGTCATGTGTGAGTTGAGCTTATTACAAGCATGTCTTGAAGAAGAAGGTTGTGAGATCATTCATGTTTACCTTCAAGACATCATCCAAATGAACAGAGTTGGAAAGATTCAAGGTTGATCAAGACTAAGTCAAGAGTGAATCAAGTTGATCAAGTCACAAAGCATAGAAGAAGTACCGAGAGGGATCAAGTGATCCCATGGTATGGTAAGCATTGTCCATTACGCTTTGTGTACTAACCCATGGTCTACGTGAGAGTTCTTTGTAGGGTTAGGTATGTTTCCAAGGTCTTGCGTCAAGTGGAAGATCTCATACAACCCATGGAGGATGACATCAAGTGGTGATCGTCATCAAGTTTGTAGTGTGCAAGTTCAAGTGAAGCAACACGAAGAGTGGCTCACCCATAATGGAGTATGGGGGAGCAATCAAGCTTGAAGCTTGCCGTCCATTGTGGTGTCAATGGAATTGTGAAGATGTGCCGAAGAGTGGATCACCCATTGAGGGAGTCCTCGATTAGGGGGTGTCCGGATGGCCGGACTATACCTTCAGCCGGACTCCTGGACTATGAAGATACAAGATTGAAGACTTCGTCCCGTGTCCGGAAGGGACTTTCCTTGGCGTGGAAGGCAAGCTTGGCGATACGGATATATAGATCTCCTACCATTGTAACCGACTTTGTGTAACCCTAACCCTCTCCGGTGTCTATATAAACCGCAGGGTTTTAGTCCGTAGGACAACATACAGAACAACAATCATACCATAGGCTAGCTTCTAGGGTTTAGCCTCTCTGATCTCGTGGTAGATCTACTCTTGTACTACCCATATCATCAATATTAATCAAGCAGGATGTAGGGTTTTACCTCCATCAAGAGGGCCCGAACCTAGGTAAAACTTCGTGTCCCTTGCCTCCTGTTACCATCCGGCCTAGACGCACAGTTCGGGACCCCCTACCCGAGATCCGCCGGTTTTGACACCGACATTGGTGCTTCCATTGAGAGTTCCTCTGTGTCGTCGCCGTTAGGCTTGATGGCTCCTACGATCACCAATAGTGATGCAGTCCAGGGAGAGACCTTCCTCCCCGGATAGATCTTCATCTTCGGCGGCTTCGCACTGCGGGCCAATTCACTTGGCCATCTGGAGCAGATCGAAAGCTATGCCCCTGGCCGTCAGGTCAGATTTGGAAGTTTAAACTACACGGCTGACATCCGCAGGGACTTGATCTTCGATGGATTCGAGCCACTGTCGAGCGCGCCGCACTGTCACGACAAGCATGATCTAGCTCTGCCGCCGAACAGTGCCCTGGAGGCCGCACCCGCATCGGCTTCGACCCTTAATTCGGAGCCAACTGCGCCGATCGAGGATGGGTGGTTGGACGCCGCCTCGGGGGCTGCGATCCCAGCGGCGATCGAGCCGAAGACCAGCCCCGCACTCCGCGAGACTCGTGACTCCAAGGAGCCGGACTCCTCTCCGGACTCCGAACCCTCCGCGCCCCTGCCGATCGAATCCGATTGGGCGCCGATCATGGAATTTACTACCGCTGACATCTTTCAGCACTCGCCTTTCGGCGATATTCTAAAGACACTAAAGTCTCTCTCTTTATCAGGAGAGCCCTGGCCGGACTACGGTCAGCAAGGTTGGGATACGGACGATGAAGAATTCAAAGCCCACCCACCACCCACTTTGTAGCCAATGTCGACGATTTAACCGACATGCTCGACTTCGACTCCGAAGACATCGACGGTATGGATGCCGATGAAGGAGACGATGAAGAACCAGCGCCTATTGGGCCCTGGAAAGCCACCTCGTCATATGACGTATACATGGTGGACGCACCAAAAGATGACGACGAGGAGCGGAAGGACGCACCAAAGGCTTGTTCCCTCGAGAAGCAGTCAAAGCGGCGACGCAAGCGCCGCCCCAAATCCCGCAGCGACAGAAATAACGATCACACAGACCCAGCGCTGAAGCAGGGCGAACCACTGTCGGACAGCAGCAATCCGGATAATTAAACCGAACAAACAAATTCTATCAAGGATAATGGTCCAGACGACATAACACCGGACAGGCACCCGGAGCAGCAGAATGCCCATAAATGGCTTGTTGCCACCGCGAGGAGTCTTAAAAAGAAGAAGCAAAGGCTCAAGGTTGTGCAAGACACACTCCAAATCATATGGAGTAAAATACTCAACACAGCAGCGAGGTACGGCGACAATCGCCCCTCCAAGAGCTACCCAAAGCGGAAGCAGCTACCTAAATTCGATGAGGAGGCCTCAGACCCCCCACAACCAAATATCAAAGCAGCCACCTAGACAGATAAACGACCCCTCTACCAACATAGAGCGGCATACAACGCCACTCACAATACAACACGCGACCCATGCGAGGGCTCTCACCCAAAGGACAGCGCAGCAAGATCCATCTATGGACCACGCATGCGCGCCCCAGCATACAATGCAACACAACAAACATCCGAACTACGCGGTACACCCAGCTACAGGGGTGCCACACCCCTTATGTTTCACCGATGAGGTGTTGGACCATGAATTTCCAGAAGGATTCAAACCCGTAAACATAGAGACATACGACGGAACAACAGACCCTGGGGTCTGGATTGAGGACTACATCCTTCACATCCATATGGCTTGAGGAGATGATCTCCACACCATCAAGTACTTACCCCTCAAGCTCAAAGGGCCAGCTCGTCACTGGCTTAAAGGCCTCCCCGAAAGCTCCATTGGACGTTGGGAAGAGCTCGAAGACGCCTTTCGGGCAAATTTTCAAGGGACTTATGTTCGACCTCCGGATGCGGACGATTTGAGTCATATAACTCAACAGCCCGGAGAGTCAGCCCGAAAGCTTTGGAACATGTTTCTTACTAAAAAGAACCAGATTGTCGACTGTCCGAATGCCGAAGCCTTGGCAGCTTTTAAGCATAGCATCCGTGACGAATGGCTCGCCAGACACCTCGGCCAGAATAAGCCGAGAACGATGGCCGCATTAACAAGCCTCATGACCCGCTTTTGCGCGTGTGAGGACAGCTGGCTAGCCAGATGCAGCACCAGCGACCCAAGTACATCTGAAGTTAGAGATGGAAACGGGAAATCATGGCGCAACAGCAATAACAAACGCCGGAATAAAGAAGACAGCACGAAGGGCACGACAGTAAATGCCGGATTCAAAAGCTCTCGGCCAGGTCAGCAAAAGCCGCCCTCTAAAGGCACCAGGGATGAACTGTCCAGCCTCAACAAAATTCTGGACCAAGTATGTCAGATCCATAGTACCCCTGGTAAACCTGCTAATCATACCCACAGAGAATGTTGGGTCTTCAAGCAGTCCGGCAAGCTAAACGCTGTACACAAGGGGGAGGATACACCAAGTGAAGACGAGGACGAGCCTCCCAAGCAAGACACTGGGGAACAAAAGAAATTTCCACCAGAAGTCAAAATAGTAAACGTGTTACACGTGATCAAGGGAAAAAACAACGCAGCACTCCCAGGAAAATATACCCAAGTGCCTGTCACTGCGAAGTCCTGCCACTGGTCGTCTCAACCGATCACTTTCGACCATCGCGATTACTCAGCAAGTATCCGACGCGCAGGATGGGCTGCCCTGGTATTAGACCCAGTAATCGGCGGATATCACTTCACACGAGTCTTGATGGACGGTGGCAGCAATCTAAACCTAATATATCAGGATACAATCCGCGGGATGGGGTTAGACCCAACAAAAATTCGCCATAGCAATACTACCTTTAAAGGAGTAACGCCAGGCCCAGGGGCTCGTTGTATGGGCTCCCTCCTACTACAAGTTATATTCGGCTCCCCCGATAACTTCCGTAGCGAGCATTTAACATTCCACATCGCTCCGTTCCAAAGTTGCTATCAAGCACTGCTCGGACGCGAAGCTTTCGCTCGCTTTAATGCAATACCACACTACGCCTCCCTCACACTCAAGATGCCCGGTCCACATGGCATCATTTCAGTGAACGGAAATATCAAGCGATCTCTGCGCGCCGAAGAGAGTGCGGCTGCCCTGGCAGCCGCACACTAAAGGCGCCCGGACCAGCGAAAGCATCCAATAGGTCGCCAAGACCTTAGACACAACTAATCAAGTCCGGCGCCGCTATTTATACCGAATAAGTGGTCACACCCCTATTTGTCATTAGAAGGGGCTCAACGCGCGCAGACAAGTGGCAATTTTTTCTCATCTTGAATTATACATGGTTTCTTTAAAAACTATCTTTTTGGACGACAACTTTTTCACCTAAATTCCTCTCTTTTACACACGATCATCATGCTACACCCGTCCAGGATACGGCACAACGGAGACACAGGTGCAGACGTGCAGCAGGGACCCGCTCCAAGGATTCTTTTTAGATTAAGACCCTGCGTAAACCTTTTTTACTGTCTCTTGTTGATAGATATCCACTGTTGAGAAGGATGTTGACGTCTTGGCATGTGGCCACACCAGAACAATGCACGTACCTGGACACAAGGGGCTTCTTACAAAGGCCATTATTTAGGCCCGGTTTATATCGCAAAGACCGAATACCTTAGGGAGTGTTCGGCGTCGCAAGTTTGGCCCTATATGCATCAGCTCCGAATCATTGTCTTTGGTCAAATGTTGGGTTTGCCCGGCTCCTGTGTTTTGGTGCCTTACGTTCCGCTTTTCCGGCTAAGGTAGCACCAGGAGAACTACTGCGATTGTGCCCTGGTTCATCCGGACGAGCACCTCAGTAGAGAAAGCCGAAAACTGACTGTCGTGATATAGCGTGAGACTGGTCAACCACTCGATGTCCTGTTGGAATGTTAGAATTCCTCCGCCTTAATGAAGGGCTGTTTTCCGGCCAGGCATGTACGCACCCCTGGATCGGGAGAGTGCGGAGCCACCAGGGGCTATCTAGTAGCCCCACTGTCAAACTCCTATGGCTAAGTGAAAGTGCTAAAGCATTATAGTCCGGTTGCCTCGCTCGCTCCGTTATCACCTCCTTAATAGGACCAAGATGTTGGGTTAAGTGTGAACACGTGTTTTTTGCGAGCACCTCCGCATTATATGCGTGGGGGTTGAAGCCGACGGCTGCAATCTTTCAGGTTATACACATGTACACATAAACGGCCGCCCAGGAGGCATCATATTACTTTCAGGCAAAAGTATAAAAATATCCTTATAAAAATTTATAAAAGCATTTTGCTTACAATGAGATTACATATCACTCAAACATAATATTTTGTGAGCACTGGGTCTCTATCAAACGAGCACCCTCAAGAACTTCTTCAAAGTAGTGCTCAGCAGTCATTCGGCCTATGGCCGAATCCCGCTCTGCAACAGTGGTAGCATCCATCTCCGCCCAGTATGCTTTAACACGGGCAAAGGCCATCCGTGAGCCCTCTATACACGCTGACCTCTTCATCGCATTAATGCGCGACACCACATCAAGGACCTGCTGCACCAAGCTGAAATAGCTGTTCGGTTTTGGCCTTTCCGGCCGTAGCTGATCCACAACAAACCTCATGGCGAGTCCGGACAACCTATTCAGTTCGGCCATTCGGCTAATTGGTCAGTCAATGAAAGCGGACGCTCGGGAGAATGGAATTGTCTCCAAAACAGCTGGTCTACTTCATGGTCCGTCTGACCCTGGAAGTACTTGGCCGCATCAGCAGCGCACGCCGCCAAATCCATATACACATCCTCCGAACTCCACAGCCGATCCAGAGGGGCATACCGTGGATCTCCGAACTTCCTCCGCAACATAAAGGATTTCCCAGCCACAATATCCCCGGCTTCCCGCAGCTCCTCCTTCTTCGCCCTCATAGCAGAGCGGATGTCTTTTCTCGTCGCAGCAGCCTTCTCAAGGTCCGATGCCTTCGCTAGGTTTTCCTTTTCAGGAACCCGGCAACAGTCGGCGGCGGCTTTTAATTCTATGGCCATCTTGGCCATCTTATCTCGGCTCTCGCCATGCGCGGCCTTCTCGGCTTTCAACTCTTCGGCCACCTTCAAAGCAGCCGCATTACCAAACCTCGCTTGTTCCTTGGCTCGGGCAAGTTCTGCCCACAAGGCTTCAACAGTGACAGCTCCATCTACAGTCACAACATATTAAAGATATTGGCATCATGCTGCTATTACTATGTGGCGTTTACCAGATAATGACACTTACCCCGTGCCTCGTCAAGCCTTTTGTTAACAAGCTCGATGTCGGCATCTGCCGCATCCAACTGCCGTTTTAAATGGGCAAACTCGCTAGTCCGGCTAGCCACCGGAGCTTCCATCACCTGCACACAGAGGTAGTATGGCTATTACCTGGGAATATGATCCTCTGTTCGTCGTCGTTTCCGACGACAACCAGAGTCTCAGGGGCTACTATCTACACAGGGCACACCTAGCATGTGCAGGACTATCATACATTATTTTACGTACCTCAAAGCCTGTCAGTAGACTCATGAAAGCTTCATGCAATCCGCTTTCGGCAGACGAGATTCTCTCCATCACCGTATTCATCAGCATACGGTGTTCATCTGAGATGGCCGCTCGCCCCACCAACTCCCTCAGAACATCCGATCGCACACCAAACGGTGCCGGACTCTTTTGTTTGCTCTCTTCAGGAGCCGGACACTGGGAGCTTCAAGGGTCAATGGGATTATCTTCTGGCCTCACCGGACTCGGAGAGGCCCTCCGCGACCACACTTCGGGGTCGCTCGCTTCCGGAGCGGAGGAGTCCGGAGGAGGCGTTTCGCTCTCTATCATCTCTGGAAGAAGATCCCCCGAAGACGAGCTCATTTGAGAGGGGCTAAGGCCCGAACTGCAAAGATACATGCGGTGGTTATTTTCTCACAAGAAAAAGATGGAATACCTGTACTATTAAAGTATTTCGGGTCACTTACGACTCGCTGGATAATTGATCCCCCCGCGGAATTTGTGTGGCAAAAGCATCCCCCAAGGTAGGACCCTCTGTGGGAGACTTCTTCTCCCGTTTGGAAGCTTCGGCTTCCGAATCCCCGGGCGCAGTCCTTTTCCTCCTCCGGTCGTCTTCCTTCATGGAGACGCTCGCTCCCTCGGTTAGAATGGGCAGAGTTGGGGGCCCGCGTTCGCCCGTATTATCCTCCCCAGTATCTTCCTTCAAGGGCTCCGGGCAAGGTGCGACCTGTAGCATCTTTTCCAATACCGGATTGTCCAAACCCTCAGGGAGGGGGGCCGAACACTGAATCAACTTCGCCTTTGTTAGCCAGTCCTGGTCAAAAAGCAAACTCTCAGAAATAACTTTGTAACAAATGAGAGATAGTATGTTCGGCCGGAAGATTCCTTACCTGTTCGGCGGCGCGGTTACTGCTCAAGCCCACGTCCTCGGTGATTTCCGGACACTCTACCTGAGGTCCGAAGAATGACTTGTACATCTCCTCGTGCGTCAGGCCGAGGAAATTTTGAATGACACGCGGTCCCTCGGGATTGAACTCCCACAAGCGAAGGGGCCGGCGTTTGCAAGGCTGGACTTGACGGACCAGCATAACTTCTATTACCGCAACCAAACTAAAATCTCCATTGAAGAGATCTCGAATGTGGCTTTGCAGTATAGGCACGTCCTTGGCTGGACCCCCAGCTCAGACCTCTGCTGATCCATGACATCAGTTGTGGTGGAGGGCCCGAGCGGAAAGCAGGGGCGGCCGCCCACTTGGCACTTCTAGGAGCCATGATGTAGAACCACTCATGTTGCCACAATTCAGACACCTCTGGAATGGAACCTTTGGGCCATGGAGCTCCCGTCATTTTGCATATTGAGGCACCTCTACATGCTGCATGTTGCCCCTCGATCATCTTCGGCTTTACTTCAAAGGTCTTGAGCCACAACCAAAGTGAGGGGCAACCCGGAGGAAGGCCTCACACACGACAATAAATGTCGGGATATGAAGAAAGGAATCCGGAGCTAGATCATGGAAGTCTAGCCCGTAATAAAACATCAAACCCCTGACAAAAGGATCCAGAGCAAGGCCTAGACCTCGGAGGAACTGGGAGACGAACACGACGCTCTCGTTGGGTTTGGGGGAGGGGACGGGCAGCCCTCGGGCAGGCAGCCGATGCACAACCTCGGCGGTCAGATATCTGGCCTCCCTCAACTTTTTGATGTCTTCTTCCATGACGGAAGAAGGCACCCATCGGCCTTGAAGGCTAGATCCGGACATGATTGAAGGTTCGAAGCACCTGACCTGAACTTTGGGTGTTTGAGCTTGAGGTGGGGGAAGGATTCGATTGAGCACGGGAGGGAAAAAATAAAAGCCATGTCCCTTTATAAAGAGGGTGAATATCAAGCGTCCTCTCCGTGGCCGTTTGGACTTGCCTATAGTCTAGGAGTCCTAGAAGCGGTTGGGTTACCCACGCCCATATTGATGCGAATCCCGGAATAAGGGGACATGATCTCTGCTTTAACAAGACGTGCCAAGGAAACCGCCTCGCATGACGCGCTGAGGTGGGATAATAAAACGATTCGAATAAAGGCTTGGCCGTGGTGCGACGTCGCACTACGGAATACGTCAACAGATTAGATTTGTGTAAATATTATTCTCTCTATGGGCATATGTGGAAACTTATTTTGCAGAGCCGGACACTATCTTTGTGTTCAAAATCTTCTATGAAGTACTTGGAGGAGGAACCCGCCTTGCAATGTAGAAGACAATCTGCGCGCCGGACTCGTCGTCATTGAAGCCTGGTTCAGGGGCTATTGAGGGAGTCCTGGATTAGGGGGTGTCCGGATGGCCGGACTATACCTTCAGCCGGACTCCTGGACTATGAAGATACAAGATTGAAGACTTCGTCCCGTGTCCGGAAGGGACTTTCCTTGGCGTGGAAGGCAAGCTTGGCGATACGGATATATAGATCTTCTACCATTGTAACCGACTTTGTGTAACCCTAACCCTCTCCGGTGTCTATATAAACCGGAGGGTTTTAGTTCGTAGGACAACATACAGAACAACAATCATACCATAGGCTAGCTTCTAGGGTTTAGCCTCTCCGATCTCGTGGTAGATCTACTCTTGTACTACCCATATCATCAATATTAATCAAGCAGGACGTAGGGTTTTACCTCCATCAAGAGGGCCCGAACCTGGGTAAAACTTTGTGTCCCTTGCCTCCTGTTACCATTCGGCCTAGACGCACAGTTTGGGACCCCCTACCCGAGATCCGCCAGTTTTGACACCGACACCCATAGTGGAGTATGAGGGAGCAATCAACTAGTCTTCATCGAGCCAACACAATCAAGAAAGGTGGTCCAACTTGAGGAAGTCAAGATCGTCATCATCTAGCTCAAGTGGACAATGTGCAAGACAAAGGTTTGCCCTTGATAGGTTTTCTATTTTACTGGTCTCATGGTGGTAGTTGGGAGACCGTGTTGTAGGATCGATTGTCGTACTATCAAGGGGGCTCTCTAGTCAGTAGCTTGATCGTATCGTTCGTCAAGAGCTCAATCCATTGCATCATTGCATCATCTCTCTTGGTTCTTGTTTGGTTCTTCTCCTTGCGAGATTTGGATCTCATGGTCATCTTCTTGACAAGCTCGAGTTCATCGAAAACCGATTTCATTTGCATCTTCTTTTGCGTTTTCGATGTTGGAGGTTTTACCGGTCTTATTCGAGAAAGGGTTCTCTCCAGTTTCTCATGGGCCTTTTATAATTTAATTCTTATTTCTTTTTCTATCAAGATTGTGTTAGCCCTTGTCGCTAGCTTTCCAACAAACTTGATTTCGTCGAATTCGGAGCTCCTATGCGAAAGTTGTGGCTGTTTTGATATTGCCCGCTTTACACAGATAGGTTGTACCACCCCATAGAGAGGTTGTACCGGTTGACCGATACAACCGGTGTTTGGAGCGGTTGTACCGCCCCAGAATTGGTCCGAAGGTTGTACCGTCCATGTACCGCTCTACCACCGGACTCGTCTCTGTTGTGGTGCGGTTGTTGGGGGGTTGTGGGCCGGTTGTACCGCTTATTGCCTGTTACGGTTGTACCGGTGCTCATAGCGGTTGTACCGCTCCTATGTTATTCTGCACATACCGGGCAGATTCGTGGGGACCTATTTAAGGGGGTCTTCTTCCCCAATGGTTCCCCATCTCTTGAGCTCGTTTTTGCCCCCATTGTTGACCTTCTTTGAGCTTGCTAACTCTCAATCCCTCCATGGATTCTTGCTAGTTTTGAGGGAAAAAAGAGAGGAGATCTCGATCCACATTTACACCAATCACTTTCTCCTCTATGTGAGGGGAACCCCTTGGATCTAGATCTTGGAGTTCTTGGTGTTCTCCTTCTTGTTCTTCCTCTCATTTTCCTCCCTAGCATTAGTTGCTTTGGTGGGATTTGGGAGAGAAGGACTTGGGAACTCCGTGTTCCCTTGCCATTGCATTTGGTGCATCAGTTTGAGTTCTCCACGGTGATACGTGGAAGTTACAAGTTGAGAAGCTTATTACTCTTGGGTGTTTGGTACCCTTGAGCTTGTTCCTCTTGGGTGCTTGGGCGCCCTAGACGGTTGTTGGTGTTCGGAGCTCAATCATTGTGGTGTAAAGCTCCAGGCAAGCGTCGGGGTCTCCAATTAGGTTGTGGAGATCACGCCGAGCAATTTGAAGGGTTCCGGTGACCGCCCCCAAGGGTTGCCAAAGTGTACGGGTTTGATGACCACCCCCAAGGGTTGCCATTTGTACGGGTTCGGTGACCGCCCTCAAGGGTCTCTTAGTGGAATCACGGCATCTTGCATTGTGCGAGTGTTGGAAATATGCCCTAGAGGCAATAATAAATTGATTATTATTATATTTCCTTGTTCATGATAATCGTTTATTATCCATGCTAGAATTGTATTGATAGGAAACTCAGATACATGTGTGGATACATAGACAACACCATGTCCCTAGTAAGTCTCTAGTTGACTAGCTCGTTGATCAATAGATGGTTACGGTTTCCTGACCATGGACATTGGATGTCATTGATAACGGGATCACATTATTAGGAGAATGATGTGATGGACAAGACCCAATCCTAAGCCTAGCACAAGATCATGTAGTTCGTATGCTAAAGCTTTTCTAATGTCAAAGGTATGGGGACAAGACCCAATCCTAATCCTAAGCCTAGACCCAATCCTAATGGCGGACGGTAACAGGAGGCAGGGGACACGATGTTTACCCAGGTTCGGGCCCTCTTGATGGAGGTATGTAACATCCCAAATTTTCAATTTGGAATGTTATACATAGATCATCCATGCATATCATGATTTATTGCATTTCCGTTCCGCAATCCTCGAAATCCTAAGCAACTCAAGGACCCACGGAGAGAGTTGGGGATTTTTCCGGTTTTCATATTTGATTTCTATCAAATAATGAAACGAGGATTTTGATTTTAATAATTTTTCTCTCCGAAAAATATTTCATATTAAATCAAATGAGTGGAGATAATATGACTTCTCCAAAATAAATGAAATATTGGAGGAAAAATATTAAAATCTTTATTGGATTTTATTTGGATTTTATTTGCGTTAGAAAAATTGCACGTTTTGAAAATTGCATTTTGGAGCCAAGAAAATGTTCACCTCATCCTAAATATTTTATTTAGGCGGTGAAAATTTGCTTTGGCATTTTTAGATTTTTATTTATTTTTCTTGGATTTTATTTATGTCGGCGGAATAATTTAAAAAAAAACACGCGCCTGACTGGGCCGAAGCCCAGCCCAGCCAGGCCGGTCCGCCCGCGCCACCGCCTCCCCAGCCGGATCGGGACAGGAGTCCCGATCAGAGCCGCCGCCGCCGCCGTGTCCAGGGTGGACACGCCTCCCGAGGCCGCCCCCTTCCCTAAGTTGCCCCCCCTCTTTATAACCCCGCAGGAGCCCCCCTGGAGCCCCAGCCACCACCGCCCGCAACCGCCCGCCCCGCCGCCTGCAGCCGCCGCGCCGCCGACGATTGCCGCCGCCCGCGCCGCGCCGGAGCCGTCGCCGCCCGCCGCCGCAGCCCCGCACCCCACGCCGCCCCACCGCGGCGCCGGAGTTCCGCCGGAGCCCCGCCGGAGCCGAGCCGAGGTAGCCGCCCCGCCACCCCGGTTTTCCAAAGAAAACCGTTCGGTTTTTTTAGAAAACCCTAGTTTTTGTTATTTTGTTTTTCTATAGATCGGTTTTTCTCTGGTTTATTTAATTAGCGAGCGTTCGCTCGTTCGTTCGTTCGTTTTAACGAACGTGTTCTTCGTCTAGATCCAGATAACGAACGTTCATTCGTTAATCTATTTTTCATTTTTCTTTTTTCTTCGGATTTATTCCGCGATTTTTCTGATCGTGATTTCTGATCCGATCTTAGTTTCTGTTTATCTTTTCGCTCGTTTATCGGAATCAGGCAATTCAAGCGCCTAGAGTTTCGTCTCGAAACCCTCTTTCCGGTTAATCAACTCAAAAAAGTTTTTGCTACTGTAAAAATTTGACCTAAGTTCAGATTAGTAAACGAAGTTTCTTTCGTTCGCCGGTTGAGTTTTGTTGCTTTGTTCGATTTGATTCTTTTTGCAAACTAGAGTTCTTAAATTGAACTTTCTGGTCAACCTCTCTTATTTGAGTTTTTCTTGTGCATCGTTGCTTGTTACTTATGTATGTTATTGTTTGCTTGCGATAGAATTCCCGGAGTGTGAAGCGTGTTACTACGAGTCTCTAGGATTCACGGATCGTCAGCAAGGCAAGTAACACATTGATCATACTCTTTCCAAACCCAGTTTTTGTGCATTAGTTCCAATCCTCAAACATTGCATGATTAGGATGTCATTAACTTGTGGGTTGGGAAGTAGTTGCTGAGGTAGAACCTATTGCCCTGTTATATTCAAACCCTTGGGAGTTACTTCTACGTATTGCTTATATTGCCATGCTATGCTCGTAGACGTGGTTCGGGTTTGAGTGAAATCCACGACAGATGTGAGATTCTTAATTAATGGTTCAACTTAAGGTGGCAACTTAATCAAACAACTGGGTGGATTGAGGCACCTGGGGAACCTAGTGTTGTCTGTTTTATTTTTGGAAATCCCGGGGTACCCGTGTGATCTTCCTATGGACCGCCACCCACGCTCAAAGGGAACTAAGATGATTCATGTTAGAAACTTCCGCGTGCAGCCACAAGCTATTATGGGCTCTAGCATAGTTGAGTATGTTACGTGAAGCTCTTGAAGAGGTGGATCAGCAGGTAGTGGATTTTGTAGGTTTGGTATGGTCTGCCCGGAGTAGAGAGTTAATGTTTCTGAAAGACTGTGTCTCGGTCATCCGTTTCTCAAACACCATGTAGTGCGAGAAATCCAACGGAGGCGATCGAGTCTTGTGGGGAAAAGTGCGCAAACCTCTGCAGAGTGTACAATCTAATCATGGTTAGCCGTGTCCCCGGTTATGGACAATTCTTGAGTATCTAGTACTTGAGTTATCGCATGTATCTCACCATGTTTAATTAATATTGTTGGGTTGTTAATCACTTTAATTGGGATTGAGTTGGGGGTACCTTCTCAATGATGTTTCAACCACCATGATAGTTAAATTAAAATCTATTCCTTTGTTGTAGGGAAAAATTGGCTTTTCGCAAAAACTATAACCATACAGCTTTCCACCAGCCATATATGCATGTAGTGATAGAATTATTCTGTTCTTGCTCTACTGTGTTATATTGCCAGCATATTCCATGTGCTGACCCGTTTTCGGGCTGCAACGTATTATGTTGCAGACTTTTCAGACGAGGAGTAAGGTCCGTTAGGTCGTTGCCGTGCAGCTCAGCTATGCCGTTGGAGTTGATGGACTCACTTTATCTTCCAAGCCTTCCGTTGTTATTGCATTAGATGGCCTTAAGCCATGTTATTGTAATAAGTTCTCTTTTGAGACATTCGATGTAATAAGTGTGTGATTGCTACTCTGTTGTAAATCCTTCAAGCACTGTGTGGTGTCAGCATTACTGATCAAGGGATGACACCTGAGCACAGAGATTGGACCGTCTGAGGTCTGGTCGCTACAAGATGGTATCAGAGCACACGCTGAGTGTAGGACACGACCACTAAGATAAACACTAGGTCACACTTCTCTACTCATTTCTGACTCCTCTCCACTTTCTACTCTTTAGGATGGCGGAGATGAAGAACAAGTTTGCACAACCAGATGAAGACACACCTTTTGGACGTCACCTGAAGGAAGTCACTAGGTACTTGAACATTGGAATACCAAGCTTCACCGGGACGTACAACGCCACTTTACCTGAAGAGGAGTGCTGGACGATTCAAGTACAAGTTCCAGGAAGGTCGTTCTCGCCAACTTCTAAACCCATAGAGTTTTCTTTCGAAGCACCTACCTGGAGTCTAGGCAAGAGCATGGCAGCCCACATTACAATGGGACGCATTGGAGAAGTTTACAACAGGGAACTTAAGGACACAATCTACCAAATATGTGGGCGCCGCGACGAGCAATGGGAAGTAATCAGCACCAGGAAGGATAGATCCATTGCAGCTTTCATCCAGGAGTTAAACCAGCACATTCGACGTTAGGAGAACCAGATGTGCGCGGACATGATGGACTTGAACAAGGCGAAGACTATGATCATCGAGCTAGAGGAAGAACTCGAGTTTACACGTGATGGATATGAGGAGGAAATCAAGACCCTACTGGAGAAGAATGACGACCTAGTCAAGAAGATCGGAGTATTCATGGGAGGATCAGCACCAATAGAAGAAGAAGAACCCAAGGAAATACACCCCGAGGACTGCATCATCATCGACGGCACCGACTCCGACCCTAGTGATGATGACTTTGAAGACGAAGCTGGAGCAGACATCATGGAGTCTTCCACCGATGAAAATTTCTAGATGACCACCAACTATTAGTAGTATTTCCCCCATGTATATAGTAGTAGTGAGCACTTTTGCGATAGTTCTAGACCATTTGTATGCCCTTGCTTGATTGATTGAGTGAAATGATTGTGTTTGTCTCATGTGCATATGGGTAGTGTTTTCTCATTAGACCCCTTTTCTATTCTAATCTCTTCCATCTAAACCCATCAGATGCCTCCGAGATGTGACACCGGTTTTGCTTTCCCACCAGAACTCACCCAGTTGATCCAGCAGCAGAATGCCTTGATGCAATTACTAGTTCAGAACCAGGGAAACAACAACAACAACAACCCACCACCAGTGGACAACCTAGCCCGTTTTCTAAGGTTATATCCGCCGGTGTTTTCCAGTAGCACCGAGCCTATAGTTGTTGATGATTGGCTACGCCGTATTGGAAGGGAGTTGACCACCACAGGTTGCACAGATGCTGAGAGGGTGCGCTTTGCCGCACATCAATTGGATGGACCGGCATCCTCATGGTGGGAGAATTACACAGCCACTTTTCCTGTAGCCAATGTCACTTGGGACCAGTTTCAGCAAGCTTTCCGCACAGCCCATGTCTCAACTGGAGCTATGCAGATGAAGAAGCGGGAGTTCCGCAACCTACGTCAGGGGAACCGTACTGTGGCTCAGTACGTGGATGAGTTTAGCAAGTTATCACGCTATGCCCCTGATGATGTGGCCACAAATGCCGCAAAGCAGGAGAAGTTTATGGAAGGGCTGAATGATGAGATGAGTATGCAGTTGATGGTAGCAACCTTCAACAACTACCAGGAGTGGGTAGACAAGGCTCTTATGATTGAAGGGAAGTAGCAGCAGATTGAGAGCCGCAAGAGGAAGTATGGACAAGGGAAGTATAACTTAGGAGCTCAGCAGAAGCCTCGCCTAACCCCGAACTCGGGAGGACTTGTTCATAACCATGGAGGTCACAACCACACTGGAGGAGGATCACATAACCACAGTGGTGCTAAGAATGGGAACGGGAACGGAGCTAACAACAATCAGAACCGCTCCAACCCGTCCACACCCGCCAAAAGAGACCTAAGTTAGGTTACCTACTTTAAGTGCGGGAAGACAGGGCACTATGCCAATGATTTCCCTGAAGGAAGGAATGGAAACGGAAATGGAAGCGGTGGGAAGAAGCCTAATCCATTCAACAAAGGACAAGTGAACCACGTTAACATGGAGGAGGTTGTAGAGCAGCTGGACACGGTAATAGGTAAGTTTTTGGTTAAGTCATCTACCGCTCTTGTACTTTTCGATACTGGTGCATCGCATTCATACATATCAAGGGGATTCGTGGATAAGTTTAAACTGCCAACCCAAACCCTTAGGACCCCTCTTTTAGTGAGTTCACCTGGAGGAGAGTATATGGCTAGCCGATGGTGTGACCAGATACCCTTAACCATTGGCACACATGTGTTTCCATCCGACCTAATTATCTTAGAGTCGCAAGGATTGGATGTGATATTGGGTATGGACTGGATGTCAAAATATGAAGGAAGCATTGACTGTGCTAGTAAGTCGATTTATCTCACCACCTCGGAGGGAAAAAGGATTAAGTATGTGTCTAGGCATGTGCCTAGGAGGAGCCAAGTGAATGCCCTTACGGGAGTTGTTCAGGAGGAAGTGCCGGTAGTAAAGGATTACCCGGATGTTTTCCCAAAGGAATTACCAGGCATGCCACCGGACAGAGACATTGAGTTTTTGATAGAATTGTTGCCAGGGACAGGACCAATATCCAAGAGACCCTATCGGATGCCTGCAAATGACCTGGAGGAAATTAAGAAACAGATCAAGGAGTTATTGGAGAAAGGATACATCCGAAGAAGTTCATCACCTTGGGGAGCCCCATTACTTTTGGTTGAAAATAAGGATAAATCCCTAAGGATGGTTGTTGATTATCGAGCCTTGAATGAAGTGACGATAAAGAACAAGTACCCACTGCCGATGATCAACGATCTGTTTGATCAATTGCAAGGAGCTAAAGTGTTCTCAAAGATCGATTTACGATCGGGGTATCATCAGTTGAAGATATGAGCGAAGGACATACCAAAGACGGCGTTCACAACGCAATATGGATTATACGAGTATACGGTCATGTCGTTTGGACTGACTAACGCCCCTGCCTATTTCATGAGCATGATGAACAAGGTGTTCATGGAGTATTTGGACAAGTTTGTTGTGGTATTTATTGATGATATCATGGTATACTTGAAGAATGAAGAGGAGCACAAGGAGCATTTGCATTTAGTTCTCGAGAAGCTCAGGGAACACCAGTTGTATGCTAAGTTTAGCAAATGCGAGTTTTGGCTGAAGGAAGTCGGATTCCTTGGACATGTTATATCAGGAGAAGGTATAGCAGTAGACCCCAGCAAGGTTCAGTCAGTCACTGAATGGTTGGCAGCCACCTCAGTTAGCGAGATCCGCAGTTTTCTTGGACTCGCAGGATACTACCGGAGATTCATTGAGAATTTTTCCAAGATTGCAAGCCAATGACTGAACTATTAAAGAAGGATACCAAGTTTAAATGGACAGAAGATTATGAAGCAAGTTTCCAGGAGTTGAAGAAACGTTTGACTACAGCCCCAGTGCTAGTACTGACAGATATACATAAGGACTTCCAAGTGTATTGCGACACCTCTCGCTTAGGACCTGGATGTGTGCTTATGCAGGACGGAAGAGTTGTTTCGTATGCCTCACGACAACTAAAACCTCATGAGCTGAATTATGCCAAGCATGATTTGGAGCTAGCAGCCGTAGTGCATGCATTGAAGACTTGGAGACACTATCTTATTGGAAACCGTTGTGATGTGTACACGGATCACAAGAGTTTGAAGTACATCTTCACCCAGAAGGAGCTGAACCTTAGACAGGGGAGATGGTTGGAGCTTATAAAGGATTATGACATGAAGCTACACTATCATCCGGGAAAGGCCAATGTCGTAGCAGACGCCTTGAGTCGGAAAAGTTATGCTAATATCCTCGAAGGTAAAGGACTGCCGAAGGAGTTGGCAGAGGACATCATGGAACTTCGATTAGAGATTGTACCTAGAGGGTTCATTGCCACAATGGAGGTTCAGTCGACATTGCTGGACAAGATTCGGGAAGCTCAGAAGGATGACAAAGAGATTGCCGAGATAAAGGAGAAGATGGGCAAAGGAAATGCCAAAGGTTTTCGTGAGGATGAGCACGATACCCTATGGTTTGAGGACCGAATTTGCGTGCCCAATAATCAGGAGGTCAGAAAGTTAATACTTCAAGAGGCTCATGACTCACCATACTCGATACACCCCGAAAACACCAAGATGTATTTGGATTTGAAGGAATGTTTCTGGTGGTATGGTATGAAGAAGGATATTGCCGAGTATGTAGCCGTATGTGATGTATGTCAGAGAGTCAAGGCAGAACATCAGAAGCCAGCAGGACTGTTACAGCCTATGCCGATAACCGAATGGAAGTGGGATAAACTTGGCATGGACTTTATCACCGGATTACCCAGGACAAAAGCAGGATATGATTCCATATGGGTAGTAGGTGATCGTTTGACCAAAGTAGCTCACTTCATCCTAGTGAAAACCACCTATACAAGTGCAAAGTTGGCCAAGATCTATATGTCCAGGAACGTATGTCTGCATGGAGTTCCGAGGACCATCGTATCAGATCAAGGAACACAGTTTGTCGGTGTCAAAACCGGCGGATCTCGGGTAGGGGGTCCCGAACTGTGCGTCTAGGCCGGATGGTAACAGGAGGCAGGGAACACGATGTTTTACCCAGGTTCGGGCCCTCTCGATGGAGGTAAAACCCTACGTCCTGCTTGATTAATATTGATGATATGGGTAGTACAAGAGTAGATCTACCACGAGATCAAGGAGGCTAAACCCTAGAAGCTAGTCTATGGTATGATTGTTATCTATATGTTGTATGTCTATCGACTAGCCTGGCCTTGGTTTATATAATACACCAGAGGCCTAGGTTAACAAGAGTCCTAGCCGAATACGCCGGTGGGGAGAAGTCCTTGTCTTGATCGCCAAGTCTTTGTGGAATCTTCCTTGTATGCGGCAGCTGTCCGAACTGGCCCATGAGTATACGGCCATGGTGGGCCTCGGCCCAATATAATAGATCGGGAGACGACGTGGTGAGTACCCCCTAGTCCAGGACACCGTCATTAGCCCCCTGAACCGGTCTTCAAGTTAGGGACGCTCCTCGATTCTTCCGAACTGTTCTTCATCTTCGGTCGTCGGTCTTGAAAACTGGTTCAACAAATCTTCTCATCTTCGATCTTGAGGATCGCCAAAATGCATTTGACGAGTTTATACGCCGGGTATCCGAGGAGCACCTTTAAGTTTCCGGCCTTTATCAATGCCTTATTATTTTTATGCCACACCTCGGGTTTGAAGTTGTTCCCGGGAGGCAGTGTCCCCTTGCGTCCGAGCTCTAACACCGGACTGTATTAGAGGTATCTTTTGCAGCCGAGCACCAATGCCGAACCGCTTCCCAGCTCTAACGCCGGAATGTATCCGAGCTCCAACGCCCCACTATGTATCGGAGCTCCAACGCCGGACTGTATATCCGAGCTCCAACGCCGAAATATATCCGAGCTCCAACGCCGGACTATGTCCAGGCTCCAATGCCGGACTACATCCGAGGTGTCATATCACCTTGGTTCAAAAAGGTTGAAGGAGTTTAGCCGAGCTTAATGCCGGAAATGCCCTCTATGGAGCCAGCCACTAGCGCCCGAGCTTTATGCCAGACTGCTTCCTAGGTGGTGCACCACCCCGACTATGGGCCGATTTTTTGTCAATATTTTTTATTGGTGCAATTTATTCTCTGCCGAGATATATAGCCAGTAGCCCTCAAGGTGTGTATCGGTCTAAAACCCGAGATGCACATGAAGGATGACATAAGACCGCTGATCACAGTAGCCGCTGAGACTCAGGTTGATTTGCAAAATCGGCCTGAGGATCAAGTCCTAGCTCGGCAGAATACTTCGGGACACAAAAGTGGCGTGCTCAGTCCTCAAGACTCAGATTGGGTGCGGCCGACCAACCTGAGGATCAAAATCTCCTCGGAAACTATATTGCACATAAAATTTTCTGCATTGGTCAAGCAATGCTGTAGCCCACGAGACACTAGTCGGGTGGCAACACCAGATCAGGGGATCGATGTACCCCTTTAATATTTGTAAATAATAAGCCCGAAGCCCAGTAGCCCCCGAGCCTTAATGGGGGCACGGGTGGCCGAATTAAGGATCAATATCCATAGTAAAATCACAAATTATGTGTAATGACTCTATGTATCCAAGTACTTTACGTCATTAATGCTCGGATCCGCATTGTACAAAACTTTGTTGACCGACCATCGGCTTCCACCTTCTCGGCCAGTAGCCGAGGAGTGTTTGTCCTAATTTATAAAGCCTTTACGAGGGCAAAGATTTACAATAAACAAGGCAGTCTGGCCATACGGTTTTACAAACAAAGGTACGCAGAGAGATATGTTATATTACTGTTTAACAGAAGAAATGTATTCCAAAGAAAATAGTCCCGCTATCGGTTCCTTTCTTTGGGTTGTCATGCTAAGCATGATCATGAAACCTCGGCTCGAATGTAAGAGCAAAATATCGAGGATTTAGTTTGGGAGGCCAGTTAATAGCCCCCGGTAGTGTTCGGCGACAGTCGAGGTCAAGCCATAAACACTTCGGCCAATGTTATGAATGGCCCGTCATAGTCATTGGATCGCTGACCAGTTTACGCTTATTGTGACAGTCAGTTTTCGGCTTTCTCCACTAAGGTGCTTAACCATGTGAGCTGGAAGCACAATCGCAGTGGTTCTCCCTTTGCACGCCTAGCCGAACAAAAAAGGAACGTAGGAAGCAAGTGCAGGAGCCGGGCAACCCAACTATTGACCGAAGACACAATTCGAAACCGATGCATATATAGCAATATCTGAGAATGTTTTTGCCGAATCTCTTAAGGTGTCCGGCGTTGCACTGCGAGACTAATGCTGGAAAAGCACAAATAGTTTAAAAGTGCCAAAAAGCTTGGAAAACCAAGAAACGTCAGTAAAAACATGACGTCCGAACAAGATCAAGTGTTCGGTGCCAATCCAAAAATTGGTCTTAGAAAAAAGAAGTGCTTCTTTCATCCTTTAACATGACACATCCTATCTCAATACTTCGAGCGGGTCAGCCTACGGCTTCAACCTCCTATCCCGAGGGCGGAGTACTTCTCATTAGGCCAGTTTAGCAAACTAAACTCTAGCGGTTTTGAGAGAGAAATTAGGCTCCCCGGCTAGTGACCGCACATTCGCGTCGAAAAAAGGAGTGATAAATAATAATAAAACTTTGCAATGACTAAGAAGAAGAACACTTATTATAAAATGGCTCAAATAAACTTAAGAGCCCCCAAGTGACTTGGGTAGAAGAATGATTGCATGTACCGAAGTACTTATATCATATCTATGTTCAACCGAACTTTAAACGCGTCTTAACCGACCATCGGCTTCTCCCTCTTCGGTTAAGGACCGAAAAGTCTTATGTACTCCATCGGTCGAGAATATCGATGGTGTTTCCAATAACCAGGCAATCAGGCCATAAGGCTGTAACAGACAAAGCGCGCTCAGGGAACTTATGCTATATTACTGCGAAGAGTAAGAAGCATCTTCGAAGAAAATAGTACCCCCACCGATACCTTTCTTCGGTGCTCATTGTTATTATGAGACTTGTGCAATAGATTTTTTGTACTCATGAGTTCCGTTGTGTGCCGACCATCATTGAATAACTATAAGAGCGCTAGCTTTCAGCTTCACCCAGTCTGAGGTCCGGCTCGGGTGACCCGATCGTGACAATCGCAGAGGTGCTCCCTTTACTCCCTAGCCGAACAATCGGGAACGTAAGGGTAAACACAGGAGCGAGGCAACCCAGCTTGCAAATCGCTTAAGTCAATATGGCGCATATTGTGGCGTAATACACGAACAAGGAATGAAGCCGTACAAGTATAATCATATGCAACAGGAAAAGCTTCATAAAGGAAGCCCCCAAGTAAACGGGGTATTTGAATTTATGCGTCACAAACAAAGTTTGGACAAGGAAATTTTACAAGCAACTTTTTTCCAAAAAAGTATAATGCTTGGTCGAGCCGAACACAAGTTAAAAATTTAAAACTTTGAGCATGAAGGCAACTTAGCTGGTTAATGTGTTCGGTATTGATGACGCGGTCCGAGCTTGATGCGGGACAAGGTGCCATCCCCCAAGCCGGTCCCGAGGTGGCGGAATAAAGAGCTCGGCACTCCGAAGTGGTGACATAGCACGGACAATGCAGGCCGGCAGAGTGATGCCGAAGTCCCCGGCATGGGGTAATGAAGTGTTGACGAAGCCCCCCGTCCAGCCGAGGTGACGCCAAAGGATATATTCCGGCTGGATCATTTTCCTGTGCCACATAAAATAGTGCAAACCGGAGATAATAGTAATAATAATAAAAAATCATTACATAATCAATAATTTATGCAAAGTGAGTAATAAAAGAAATATGGCCTGGCGCCGAAGTCAATGTCGATGCAGGGCGTCGGTGTGATGCGGTAAGGGCGTGGCAAAGCCTGAATTCATAGGTCGGTCCGAGTTCCGGATGCGGCATTCGCGGGACTACGTACGGAGACTGACCGGACCACCATGCGACCGTCGTTAATGCGGCCACCATTTGATAGACCTGTGTACATATGATGGACAAACCAGAGTAATAATTCCTTGGGAAAAATGAACCCAAACAAGCAAAAAATACTGGGATTAATAGCACCTGGTTTATTTGTTGTAGCAATCCAAAGGAAGGTGATTCCTAAAATTGGGACCCGCTCCGCACACCCATTGCCTGATGGGCGATAAAACGACGGCATGGCAATGCTGGTAAAGGTTGACTCGCCAAGGCAAAGCCCTCGGCCCAGCTAACGTGACGGAGCTGGTCGGCTAGTGACGCCGAAGTGTCCGGAGTAGGTTGATGAAGAGAGGGCGAAGCCCCCGGTCCAGCCGATATGTCGAAGCCTCGATGTCAGCCGATGAGTCGAAGTAGGTCAGCGTGATGGACACCAGCTTGAAGAAGCAATAGTGCGGCCCTGTCGATGTAGGTCGTGACGTGGGCGATGCCGGCTTGATGAAGCGACCGTGCGGCGATGCCGGTATGCCCGCTCCGTGTAATCCGTGAGGCGGCGATGTTGGTGATGATTTATCCTTCACGATGCCGGGCTCTCGTTCGTCTTGCCGAGATGATGATCCCAAGAAGTTGAGCTCGGCTCAACAAAGTGACGCCGTGTCTAGCGCAGGTCGGCAGCCGTGGAGTAATATTGCCGGACTGGTTTGAAACCAGCATGATGTTGAAGATCATGTTCAAAAGATCTTACAGTTAGTGGGATGTGTTCGGGAACAAAACACAATACTCCATACAAAACTTCCTTCAAAAGGGATGTCTGAAATCCTGTTCATAAAAAACATCGGGTCGGATTCGTTTTCGCGCAGAAAACAGATCCGAAAAGTGATACACTAATCGGAAGGTTCCTGAAGTTTGGACGGTCGGATCGAGCCAAAATTTTGAGAGGTGGTAGATATACGAATTCCGCAGCCGATCAACGGTTGGATCTTCCAAAGGACGTCCGAGCTAGAAGCTGGACACCACGCCATAAACTCATCCAAATTCCCGTCCAGATTTGACAGGGCTCCGGTATATCGTGGATTGCCAGAGATTCCTCCATCGGAACTCGACGAAATTTTCCAGGGTTGTTGTAGACTCAATTCCGCACAATTCCACCAAAGCGATCGTCAAAGTGATACTCGAGGAGGTGGTGGTGGCAGATACGAGTTCGCTGTCCAGAAAAACAGCACGGTCGCTTGAGGGCAATGTTGACGTTGAGCCCTCGAGCTCCATTGATGATTCCTCCGTGATCTTGATAGAGATCGGAGTTGATGTTTGATGAAGGCCCTCGTCAGGACATAGTGATTCGAACACGGGGCGCAATTCTTGGTTGAACCAAGGTGACCAGTCGAGCTGGTGACGAAGATGCCAAAGTCACAGTTGATCTGCAGGTGAGCCATCGATCCTTTTGTCGATCACACAGCGGAACTCTCAATGAAAGCACCAATGTCGGTGTCAAAACCGGCAGATCTCGGGTAGGGGGTCCCGAACTGTGCGTCTAGGCCGGATGGTAACAGGAGGCAGGGAACACGATGTTTTACCCAGGTTCGGGCCCTCTCGATGGAGGTAAAACCCTACGTCCTGCTTGATTAATATTGATGATATGGGTAGTACAAGAGTAGATCTACCATGAGATCAAGGAGGCTAAACCCTAGAAGCTAGCCTATGGTATGATTGTTATCTATATGTTGTATGTCTATCGACTAGCCTGGCCCTGGTTTATATAATACACCAGAGGCCTAGGTTAACAAGAGTCCTAGCCGAATATGCCGGTGGGGAGAAGTCCTTGTCTTGATCGCCAAGCCTTTGTGGAATCTTCCTTGTATGCGGTAGCTGTCCGAACTAGCCCATGAGTATACGGCCATGGGGGGCCTCGGCCCAATCTAATAGATCGTGAGACAACGTGGTGAGTACCCCCTAGTCCAGGACACCGTCACAGTTTACTTCAAAGTTTTGGCATCAGTTACACCAAACTTTGGGAATGAGATTGAAGTTCAGTACAGCGTTTCACCCGCGGACACATGGACAGACCGAGAGAGTCAATCAAATTTTGGAGGACATGTTGAGAGCCTTTGCGCTAGATTATGGATCTAGTTGGGATGACAATTTACCGTATGCAGAGTTCTCATACAACAATAGCTAACAAGCCAGTTTGAAGATGGCACCGTTTGAAGCCCTGTATGGACGCAGGTGCAGAACACCGTTGATATGGGATGAGGTAGGAGACCGACAGTTGTTTGGACCAGACTTGATCAAGGAGTCTGAGGGGAAGGTAAAACTGATCTGAGACCGACTGAAGATTGCCCAGTCCAGGCAGAAGAGTTATGCAGACTCAAAACGCAAGGAGGTAACCTACGAGATTGGAGATAGAGCATATCTACGAGTATCGCCCTTGCGTGGAGTGAAATGTTTTGGAGTTAAAGGAAAGTTCGCCCCGAGATTTGTAGGACCGTATCGCATTTTGGAACGGATGGGAGAAGTTGCCTACAAGTTGGAGCTACCTGAGGGATTGTCAGGAGTCCATGATGTGTTCCACGTTTCACAGCTAAAGAAGTGTCATGCTGAGATGGCTGATATACTATTAAGAGATACAGTACCCTTGGAGGCGATTCAGTTGGACAGTGATTTGACTTACGAGGAGAAGCCAGTTAAGATTCTTGAGTTTGCCAGCAGAGTCACCCACAGTAAGGTTATCAAGTTTTGCAAAGTTCAGTGGAGCCACCATACCGAAGATGAAGCCACCTGGGAACGAGAGGATGATCTCCACAACGACCACCCATACCTATTTTCTAGCCAACCCGAATCTCAAGGGCGAGATTCATCTTAAGGGGGATAGGTTTGTAACATCCCAAATTTTTAATTTGGAATGTTATACATAGATCATCCATGCATATCATGATTTATTGCATTTCCATTCCGCAATCCTTGAAATCCTAAGCAACTCAAGGACCCATGGAGAGAGTTGGGGATTTTTCTGCTTTTCATATTTGATTTCTATCAAATAATGAAACGAGGATTTTGATTTTAATAATTTTTCTCTCCGAAATATATTTCATATTAAATCAAATGAGTGGAGATAATATGACTTCTTCAAAATAATTGAAATATTGGAGAAAAAATATTAAAATAATTTACTGGATTTTATTTGGTTTTGTTCGGATTTTATTTGTGTTAGAAAAATTGCACGTTTTCAAAATTGCATTTTAGAGCCAAGAAAATGTTCACCTCGTCCTAAATATTTTATTTAGGCGGTGAAAATTTGTTTTGGCATTTTTAGATTTTTATTTATTTTTCTAGGATTTTATTTATGTCGGCGGAATTATTTTTAAAAAAATACTGCGCGCCCGACTGGGCCGAAGCCCAGCCCAGCCAGGCCGGCCCGCCCGCGCCACCGCCTCCCTAGCCGGATCGGGACCAGAGTCCTGATAGGAGCCGCCGTCGCCGCCGTGTCCGGGGTGGACACGCCTCCCGAGGCCGCCCCCTTCCCCAAGTTAGCCCCCCCTCTTTATAACCCCGCCGGAGCCCCCCCCCTGGAGCCCCAGCCACCGCCGCCCGCAGCTGCCCGCCCCGCCGCCTGCAGCCGCCGCGCTGCCGCCGCCCGCCGCCGCAGCCCCGCACCCCACGCCACCCCGCCGCAGCGCCGGAGTTCCGCCGGAGCCGAGCCGGAGCCGAGCCGAGGTAGCCGCCCCGGTTTTCCAAAGAAAACCGTTTGGTTTTTTTAGAAAACCCTAGTTTTTGTTTTTTTTTGTTTTTTTATAGATCGGTTTTTCTCCGATTTATTTAATTAGCGAGCGTTCGCTTGTTTGTTCGTTTTAACGAACGTGCTCTTCGTCTAGATCCAGATAACGAACGTTCATTCGTTAATCTGTTTTTCGTTTTCTTTTTCTCGGATTTATTCCGTAATTTTTCTGATCGCGATTTCTGATTCGACCTTAGTTTCTGTTTATCTTTTCGCTCGTTTATCGGAATCAGGCGATTCAAGCGCCTGGAGTTTCGTCTCGAAACCCTCTTTCCGGTTAATCAACTCAAACAAGTTTTTGATACTGTAAAAATTTGACCTAAGTTCAGATTAGTAAACAAAGTTTCTTTCGTTCGCCAGTTGAGTTTTGTTGCTTTGTTCGATTTGATTCTTTTTGCAAACCAGAGTTCTTAAATTGAACTTTCTGGTCAACCTCTCTTATTTGAGTTTTGCTTGTGCATCGTTGCTTGTTACTTATGTATGTTATTGTTTGCTTGTGATAGAATTCCCGAAGTGCGAAGCGTGTTACTACGAGTCTCTAGGATTCGCGGATCGTCAGCAAGGCAAGTAACACATTGATCATACTCTTTCCAAACCCAGTTTTTGTGCATTAGTTCCAATCCTCAAACATTGCATGATTAGGATGTCATTAACTTGTAGGTTGGGAAGTAGTTGCTGAGGTAGAACCTATTGCCCTGTTACATTCAAACCCTTGGGAGTTACTTCTACGTATTGCTTATATTGCCATGCTATGCTCGTAGACATGGTTCGGGTTTGAGTGAAATCCACGACAGATGTGAGATTCTTAATTAATGGTTCAACTTAAGGTGGCAACTTAATCAAACAACTGGGTGGATTGAGGCACCTGGGGAACCTAGTGTTGTCTATTTTATTTTTGGAAATCCCGGGGTACCCGTGTGATCTTCCTATGGACCGCCACCCAGGCTCAAAGGGAACTGAGATGATTCATGCTAGAAACTTCTGTGTGCAGCCACAAGCTATTATGGGCTCTACCATAGTTGAGTAAGTTACGTGAAGCTCTTGAAGAGGTGGATCAGCAAGTAATGGGTTTTTTAGGTTTGGTATGGTCTGCCCGGAGTAGAGAGTTAATGTTTCTGAAAGACTGTGTCTCGGTCATCCGTTTCTCAAACACCATGTAGTGCGAGAAATCCAACGGAGGCGATCGAGTCTTGTGGGGAAAAGTGTGCAAACCTCTGCAGAGTGTACAATCTAATCATGGTTAGCCGTGTCCCCGGTTATGGAAAATTCTTGAGTATCTAGTACTTGAGTTATCGCATGTATCTCACCATGCTTAATTAATATTGTAGGGAAAAATAGGCTTTTCGCAAAAACTATAACCATACAGCTTTCCACCAGCCATATATGCATGTAGTGATAGAATTATTCTGTCCTTGCTCTACTGTGTTATATTGCCAGCATATTCCATGTGCTGACCCGTTTTCGGGCTGCAGCGTATTATGTTGCAGACTTTTCAAACGAGTAAGGTCCGTTAGGTCGTTGCCGTGCAGCTCAGCTATGTCGTTGGAGTTGATTTACTCACTTTATCTTCCAAGCCTTCCGCTGTTATCGCATTAGATGGCCTTAAGCCATGTTATTGTAATAAGTTCTCTTTTGAGACATTCGATGTAATAAGTGTGTGATTGCTACTCTGTTATAAATCCTTCAAGCACTGTGTGGTGTCAGCATTACTGATCCAGGGATGACACCTGAGCACTGAGATTGGACTGTTTGAGGTCTGGTCGCTACAAGGTAATACCCTACGTCATGTTTGATTGTTCTTGATGATATGAGTATTACAAGAGTTGATCTACCACGAGATCAGAGAGGCTAAACCCTAGAATCTAGCCTATGGTATGATTGTATGTTGTCCTACGGACTAAAACCCTCCGGTTTATATAGGCACCGGAGGGGGCTAGGGTTACACAAGGTCGGTTACAAAGGAGGAGATATACATATCCGTATTGCCTAGCTTGCCTTCCACGCCAAGTAGAGTCCCATCCGGACACGGGATGAAGTCTTCAATCTCGTATCTTCATAGTCCAACAGTCCGGCCAAAGGATATAGTCCGGCTGTTCGGAGACCCCCTAATCCAGGACTCCCTTAGTAGCCCCTGAACCAGGCTTCAATGAAGATGAGTCCAGCGCGCAGTATTGTCTTCGGCATTGCAAGGCGGGTTCCTCCTCCAAATACACCATGGATGAGTTTGAATGCAAGGATAGTGTCCGACCCTGCAAAATAAGTTCCACATACCACCGTAGAGAGAATAATATTTCCACAAATCTAATCTGCTGACACGTTTCGATAGCATGACATCACACCTTGGCCCGGTTATTATTCGAACTGCTTTTCTCAACCAGCTCCGCACATATCGCGAGGCATTTTTCTTGATACGTCTTGTCAAAGCAGAGATCGTGTTCCCCTTATCACGGGATTCTCATCAATACGGGCGTGGGTAACCCAATCACGCCATCAATTACGGCGCTTGGGGAATAAGCGGTTTTGCCAGGCAAGTGGGGAGACACATTGCCTCCTCTGCCCTTATAAAGGGACAAAGATTTACTTTTTTCACCTACACCTTTTTCCTTCTCGCTTACCCATTCCCGCACACTCAAGCTCTAGCGCCCAAGCTCGCGTTCTTCTTCTCAAACCACTCCAAGCATGTCTGGAGTAGGAGGCAAGTGGATGGTTTCCTACGTCACGGAGGAGAACATCAAAAAGTTTCGGGAAGCCGGATACCTAGCTGCGAATATCGCGCACCGGCTGCCAAATGCGGGGCAGGTCGTCCCAATGCCCGAACCCCATGAGAGGGTACTTTTTCTTACCCATTTCGTCCGCAGACTGGGATTTTCTCTCCACCCATTTCTCCGCGGGCTCATGTTCTACTAAGGGCTGGATTTTCATGATCTGGCCCCCAACTTCATCCTCAACATCTCGGCGTTTATCGTCGTGTGCGAGGCCTTCCTCCGCATCAGGCCCCACTTCGGCCTGTGGCTAAAAACCTTCAATGTTAAACCAAAGGTGGTGGGTGGCCAGCAAGCAGAGTGCGGAGGCGCCATGGTGGGCAAGATGCTTAATGTCACCTGGCTCGAGGGCACCTACGTGGTTACCATAAAGGGGTGGCAATCGGGGTGGTTCTACATCACCGAGCCGCGCGACTCCAACTGGGTGGCGGCCCCCAAATTTCGATCCGGAATCCCCATGGGGCTCACCTCCTGGAAAAAGAAGGGCCTGTCCAGGGGTTCTTCGGTAGAGCTGACCGGACTCCAGACCTACATCCAGAACATGACGAACAAGAAAATCAAGCTCGTCAACGTGGTCCAGGTTATGCTCTTCCGCCGGATCCTTCCGTGCCAACGACGGGCATTTGTTTTGTGGGAGTTCGACTTGGCCCAACACCGGACGCTGCGAGAGCTCTACGACACGATGCACGAGGACGTCTGGAGGGTGCTATTCAAGGGCGCCGAGATGCCTCCCTCCCTCACCGAGGACCGCGGACTCAGCGCAAAGCGCCACGCCCATCCGGTAGGCTATTATATCTCTCAGGGTATTTATTTGCCCTGGTTTAGTTATGTGCTGGATCTAAGCTTTCATGTCATTAACAGGACTGGATAAAGACAATGGAGCAGCTTGATTGCCCAGCCCCCCTGCCCGAAGATCCTGCAGACGCTCTTCTAACGAAGATGCTGACTCCGGCACCTTACGAGGTGCCGAAAAAGAAGGCCAAGAAGAGGGCCACGGGGACCCAAAAGGGTCTCCGGCACAAGGTTCTATCGGACTCATCGTCTGATGAGTCCGATGCACACTCCTCCCACGGAAATGAGGAGGAGGAGAAAAGTCCCCCCCCCCAGCCGGGGGGGACAAGAAAAGGAAGGCCGACCCATCCGGGGAGGCCGAAGGGTCCAAGAAGGGAAAGACCCTCCCTCCGGACTGTGCCACGACGGGCGCCGACAGCGGGGACGAGTGGCTACCCACAGACAAGCCCCTGGTATGTTTTATTGTACTGCCTTTGCTCATGCCGAACATGATTATGCAGTCCGGCCCGAGCTCATTGATACATCTCCGTCATATCTACTTTTCCAAACACTTTTGCCCTTGTTTTGGACTCTAACTTGTATGATTTGAATGGAACTAACCCGGACTGACGTTGTTTTCAGCAGAATTACCATGGTGTTGTTTTATGTGCAGAAAACAAATATTCTCGGAATGACCTGAAACTCCACGAAACATCTTAGAAAAAATAATAAAAAATCCTCACCAAAGATGAAGACCAGGGGGGCCACACCCTTCTCACGAGGGTGGGGGGTGCCCCCCCTCCTAGGGCGCGCCCCCTACCTCGTGGGCCCCCTGTTGCGTCTCCGACTCCAACTCCACCTCCATATATTGAGTTTCAATGAGAAAAAAATCAGAGAGAAGAAATCATCGTGTTTTACGATACGGAGCCGCCGCCAAGCCCTAAAACCTCTCGGGAGGGCTGATCTGGAGTCCGTTCGGGGCTCCGGAGAGGGGGATTCGTCGCCGTCGTCATCATCAACCTCCTCCATCACCAATTTCATGATGCTCACCGCCGTGCCTGAGTAATTGCATCGTAGGCTTCTTGGACAGTGATGGGTTGGATGAGATTTATCATGTAATCGAGTTAGTTTTGTTAGGGTTTGAACCCTAGTATCCATTATGTTCTGAGATTGATGTTGCTATGACTTTGCTATGCTTAATGCTTGTCACTAGGGCCCGAGTGCCATGATTTCAGATCTGAACCTATCTATAGTCACCTACTATGTGTTATGATCCGGCAAACCCGAAGTGACAATAATCGGGACCACTCCCGGTGATGACCATAGTTTGAGGAGTTCATGTATTCACTATGTGCTAATGCTTTGTTCCGGTTCTCTATTAAAAGGAGGCCTTAATATCCCTTAGTTTCCAATAGGCCCCCGCTGCCACGGGAGGGTAGGACAAAAGATGTCATGCAAGTTCTTTTCCATAAGCACGTATGACTATATACGGAATACATGCCTACATTACATTGATGAATTGGAGCTAGTTCTGTGTCACCCTAGTTCTATGTCACAGTTACATGATGAACCGCATCCGGCATAATTATCCATCACTGATCCGGTGCCTACGAGTTTTCCATATACTGGTTCTCGCTTATTTACTTTCCCGCTGCTACTGTTACAATCACTACAAAATACCAAAAACTTTACTTTTGCTGTCTTTACTTTTGTCGCCTCTACCGCCACTATCATATTACTTTGCTACTAAACACTTTGCTGCAGATACTAAGTTTCCAGGTGTGGTTGAATTGACAACTCAGCTGCTAATACTTGAGAATATTCTTTGGCTCCCCTTGTGTCGAATCAATAAATTTGGGTTGAATACTCTATCCTCGAAAGCTGTTGCGATCCCCTATACTTGTGGGTTATCAAGACCTTTTTCTGGCGCCGTTGCCGGGGAGCATAGCTCTATTCTTTGAGTCACTTGGGATTTATATCTGCTAGATACTATGAAGAACTTGAGAGATCAAAAAACCAAGATCTATCCCTCAACTATGAGGGGAGGTAAGGAACTGCCATCTAGCTCGGCACTTGATTCACCTTCTGTTATGAGTAAGTTTGCGACACCTGCATCTACTTCTGCTATTCGTTCTGATATGTCGCATGTTATTGATGATGCCACTTCTGCTATGCATGATACTTACGATGAAACTCCTTCTATGCCTGATACTACTGGGTCCCTTAGTGAATTTCTTGATGAACAAATTGCTAGGGCTAGAGAAAAAGAAATTAGTGAATCTGAATACGATGATGATAGTGATGATGAAAATATGCCTGTTATTCCTGAGGGTTATCTTTTTGATATGGAATCTTCTGCCGCTATTTTTGCTTGCAAAGATAGATATGAGCTTAAGAGGTTATTAATTAAATGGAACAAGGAATCACTTAGGGATAAAATGAGACCTGACCCTGCTTTCGCTACTTCACCTATATATGTGTTCCTGATAAAGATTATGAATTCTCTATTGATCCTGATATAATTACTTTGGTTGAATCTGATCCGTTTTATGGCTATGAATCTGAAACTGTTGTGGCACATCTTACTAAGTTAAATGATATAGCTTCCCTGTTTACTAATGATGAGAGATCGCGTTACCTTTATATACTCAAAATATTTCCGTTCTCATTAAAGGGTGATGCTAAGATATGGTTTAATTCTCTTGATCCTGGTTGTGTGCGTAGTCCCCAATATATGATTTATTACTTCTCTGCTAAATATTTCCCTGCTCATAAGAAACAAGCTGCTTTGAGGGAAATATACAACTTTGTGCAAATTAAAGAAGAGAGTCTCCCACAAGCTTGGGGGAGGCTTCTCAAGTAACTTAATGCTTTGCCTGATCATCCTCTTAAGAAACCTGAAATACTTGATATCTTTTATAATGGACTAACCGATGCTTCCATAGATTACCTGGATAGTTGTGTTGGTTCTCTTTTCAGGGAAAGAACACTGGATGAAGCTGAAATTCTATTGAATAATATGTTGACAAATGAAAATAATTGGGCACCTCCTGAGCCATCTCCTGCTCCAATTACTGAGCCTATTCCTAAACCAACTCCGAAGAAGAGAGGTGTTTTATTTCTCAGTCCCGAAGATATGCAAGAGGCAAAGAAATCTATGAAAGAAAAAGGTATTAAAGCTGAAGACGTTAAGAATTTACCTCCTATTGAAGAAATACATGGTCTTAATTCATCGCCTGTTGAAGAAACCTATGATCTCAATTATTTATTTACTGAAGAACCTCCTAATCCCGATATCGCAACATAGGTAGTAAAGGTAAATTCTCTCTATAGATATGATAAAGCTGAAGTCCCTCCTACTAAAATTGCTAGTCAATGCTTGGATGAATTTGATAACTTTATGTATAAGGAAGATGACTTCAATGCTTATTTTGGTAGACAATTAAAAGAGAATGCTTATATGATTAGACGCTTGGGTTATTATATGGCCAATATTAAAGGTGAACTTAAACTTGTTAGCAAACATGCTTCTATGGTTACCACTCAAGTAGAACAAGTACTTAAGGCTCAAAAAGAAGTGCTTGATGAAATGAATAGAAAGAAAAATGATTATGTTGTTAGAGTGGCTACTAGAACTGGTAGAATGACTCAGGAACCTTTATATCTAAAGGCCACCCTAAGAGAATCGAGCAAGATTCTCAAAGAAATAATATTGTTGTTCCTAGTTCTTCTAAAAAGAAGAAGAAGAAAAATGATAGAACTGTGCAAACTTCTAGTGAACCTATTGCTGAACCACCTGATAATCCAAATGATATTTCTATGTCTGATGCTGAAACACAATCTGGTAATGAACATGAACCTAGTAAAAATATTAATGATGATGTTCATGATGATGCTCAACCTAGTAATGATAATGATGTAGAAATTGAACCTGATGTTGATCTTGATAACCCACAATCAAAGAATCAACGTTATGATAAAAGAGACTTTGTTGCTAGGAAACATGGTAAAGAAAGGGAACCTTGGGTCGAGAAACACATGCCTTTTCCTCCGAAACCATACAAAGAAAAAGGATGACGAGGATTTTGAGCGCTTTGCTGAAATGATTAGGCCTATCTTTTTGCGTATGCGATTAACTGATGTGCTCAAAACAAATCCTTATGCTAAATATATGAAGGATATCATTACTAATAAAAGAAAGATACCGGAAGCTAAAATTTCCACCATGCTTGCTAATTACACTTTTAAGGGTGGAATACCAAAGAAACTTGGAGACCCCAGAGTACCTACTATACCTTGCTCCATTAAAAGAAATTATATTAAAACTCCTTTATGTGATCTTGGAGCCGGTGTTAGTGTCATGCCTCTCTCTTTATATCGTAGACTTGACTTGAATAAGTTGACACCTACTGAAATATCTTTACAAATGGCTGATAAATCAACTGTTATACCTATCGGTATTTGTGAGGATGTGCCTGTTGTGGTTGCAAACGTTACTATTTTAACGGAATTTGTTATACTTGATATTCCCTAGGATGATAGTATGTCTATTATTCTTGGAAGACCTTTTCTTAATACTGCAGGGGCTGTTATTGATTGCAACAAAGGCAATGTCACTTTTCATGTTAATGGTAATGAGCATACGGTACACTTTCCGAGGAAACAACCTCAAGTTGATAGTATCAACTCTATTGGAAAATTTCCATCGATTATATTTGGAGGTTTTGAATTTCCTCTTCCTACTGTCAAGAAGAAATATGATATTCTTATTATTGGGGATGTGCATATCCCCGTTGAGGTAACTTAGTGTTATTCAAAATTTCTCCGGATTCATGATTATCGGAATGAGTTTGTTAACAAGACTTGATCAACCTTGTTAGTGGATTCTTTTTAATGAGCATGAGATGGATGGAACTAGAAGCACAAACTTCTGTACCCTCTCTATATTTTCTGTTATTTATATTAAATAAAGTAAAATAGTATTTTTCTATGTGTTTCCTGACTTATCTGTGCAATATTAAAATATCCCAAAAATAAAAGTCCTCAGAATGCCATGCCAATTTAATATGATTTTTTCGGGAATATTTGAGGATTTACTGTGCAAAAATTACCGCGGGAGGAGCTGCCACCTGGCTACGAGGGTGGTGGGCGCCCCCCTATAGGGCGCGCACCCTACCTCGTGGGCCCACGGTGGCCCTCCTCCACTTATCCCAGCACCCATCTTCTTCCTCTATCTCACACAAACCCGAAAAACCAACTCAAGCACGAGTTCCAGCCACTTTTGCTGCGATTTTCGATCTCCTTGCTCAAAGCACCTCCCTCAAAACTGCTTGGGGAGATTGTTCCTTGGTATGTGACTCCTCCATTGGTCCAATTAGTTTTTGTTCTAGTGCTTTATTCTTTGCAAATTTGTGCTGCATAGGTGACCATGTTCTTGAGCTCGCATGTCAAATTTATATGGTTCCAAGTAGTTCTAATGCTTGATATAGGCTCTAGGCACTTGTAGGAGTAGTTGCTATCAGTTTATTGAATTTGGTTACTTTTATTTTGAAGTTACTAAAAATTTCAGAATTTTTCAGAGAAAAACAATATGTTTAGGAAGATGTTCCAAGGTGGTTCCTCTAAGAAGCAAGGACCCAGAATTGCTATGCGCGATGCTGACGAGGATCCACCAAGAGACGCTCCAGTACGGCCTTGCGAATGGCCGTCGGAAAATTTTATGGACCGTGCGGGAATTAAAGAAGAATTCAAATCATATTTGTGCAATGCCGGTCTTGAGGATTTTGAGGCTAACAAATGCCCCCAGTATCATGATCTCACAAGTTCATTTGTGAGGAGGTTTGAGTATTCATCTTCGCGTAATTATCCTTCAGTCATGTTTGATCTTTATGACAAATCTTATACCATGGACCTAGAGGATTTCACTTCTTCTTGCGAACTTCCATCATGGGGCAGTATTAGGGATCCTCCTAAATCTGAATTTAGAAACTTTCTTGCTAGTATAACTTTGGGGGAATCCAGAGATATAACGCAAGCTACCATAGGGAGCATTCACTTTCCTGCTATACATTATTTTGCTATTTTCATCGGTAGATGCATAAATGCTAAGGATGAAGCATGTCACATGTGTGTCCCTGATCTCAGCATTCTTAGGAGTGCTGTGTTAGGAGACCAATCTTATCATATGGGGGCCATTGTAGCTCATAGGTTGCATCATAATAGACATAATGGAGATTTCTTTGGAGGAATTTATGCAACCCGCTTAGCTCATTTTCTTGAAATAGACATTCATGAGGGTGATATGGAGTTGCCTCCTGCATATTTAGATTATAACTCTATGGCTTCACACCAGTTTGTCGAGAGGCCTAAATCACCTCTCTTATATCGCTTAATTTTTTATGAACGACGTGTTTTCCATATTACTTTCCCTGCTCCTGCCTTCTTTGATTCACAGACAAAAGGAAGATATGTTATTACCAGAGAGGAGGCAGAAGAGTACAAGAGGAGAGCGGAGGCAGCACGACTCCACGCTGCAGCTCAGCAGGCGATAACCGCTGCACATCAGTATGATCCCAACTATCCTTCCTCATCACAATACGACCCCAACAACTATTATTATGGATATCCGCCAGGCCAGCCGTGGCCATAGACCAACTTAGGCCAAAAGCCTAAGCTTGGGGGAGTATGTATTTCTCACTGACATTACATTTATGTTCACACACACTCATTGCTAGATGTCGGTGCTCATACTTTTTCACTGTAATATCCATGCTAGTTTATTTTCTTTTTCCTGCTTTCTTCTTGTGTGTTTGTTAGACCTTAAGAAAAACAAAAAAAATTAGTAGTAGTTTATTTTTCTGTTGTAGTAGTAATAATTAAAAAGAAAACCCAAAAATATTTCCCGTTCTTCTTTTGCTTGTTGGGAGCTTTCCCGTGTAAATAATTTTATTTCTTTTCTTCTATTTGGGGGTCAGTAGGAGAAGACCATAATTAAATTGTTGAAGTGGCTCTTATATGCATTATTGTTGATTTAACCAAGAGCCCATATTGCCTTGTCTTCTCCTGTTTATTGAATGCTCGCAGATTCCAGCTTAGTCCAATGCACGTGCACTCTTATTATTCACACCGTTCGGTCGTGCAAGTGAAAGGAAATTATGATGATATATGATGGACTGACTGAGATGAGAAAAGCTAGTATGAACTCGACCTCTTTTGTTTTTCTAAATATGATGAGCCCGTCGTTCTTGATTCAACTTATTATGAATAAACATGTTTGCAATAACAATTAGAGATCAGAGTTTCTTGTGCCATGCTTGATTAGCTATGAGTTATAATGATTTACCTTGTGTGCCAACATGCTATTAAGATGGTTATGATGTGGTATGATGGGGTGGTATCCTCCTTTGAATGATTTAAGTGACTTGACTTGGCACATGTTCACGCATGTAGTTGAAACAAATCAACATAGCCTTCACGATATTTATGTTCATGGTGGATTATATCCTACTCATGCTTGCATCCAATGTTTATTAATTTTAATGCATGTACATGGCTGTTGTCGCTCTCTAGTTGGTCGCTTCCCAGTCTTCTGCTAGCCTTCATTTGTACTAAGCGGGAATACTGCTTGTGCATCCAATCCCTTAAACCCCAAAGTTATTCCAGATGAGTCCACCATACCTTCGTATATGCGGTATCTACCTGCCGTTCCAAGTAAATTTGTATGTGCCAAACTCTAAACCTTCAAATAAACATTCTATTTTGTATGCTCGAATAGCTCATGTATCAACAAAGGTTGTCCTTATCTTCCGTGTTAGGCGGGTAATTCTCAAGAGGAGTGGACTCCGCTCCTCACTCACGAGAAAATGGCTGGTCACCGGGATGCCCAGTCCCATGCTTTATGTAAACTAAATCAAAATTAACTGCGAACAAAACTCCCACTGGGACCTGATGTATGTTGGAGGCACTCGTTGTTTCGAGCAAGCCATGGATTCATGCTTGATGGTGGAGGGGGAGTATAAACTTTACCATTCTGTTTGGGAACCGCCTATAATGTGTTTAGCATGGCAGATATCGCCATCTCTTAGTTGTTACGTTGACAATGAAAGTATACCGCTCAAAATACAATTTATCTCTATTTCAAAATCGAGCTCTGGCACCTCTACAAATCCCTGCTTCCCTCCGCGAAGGGCCTATCCATTTACTTTTATGTTGAGTCATCACCCTCTTATTAAAAAGCACTAGCTGGAGAGCACAGCTGTCATTTGCATTCATCACTATTAATTTATATTGGGTATGACTATGATTGGATCTCTTTTACCATGAATTACAATGTCTAGTCAGTCCTTGATCTTTAAAGGTGCTCTGCATTTATGTTTTGCGGTCTCAGAAAGGGCTAGCGAGATACCATCTTGATATATCATATTATGATTGTTTTGAGAAAGTGTTGTCATCCGAGATTTATTATCATGACTTGCTAGTTGATTATGCTATTCATATGAGTAATTGTGAGACCTGAGAATTATTGCAAGTGTGGTTAGTTATGATCTATGCTGAAAACTTGAATGCTGGCTTGACATAGTTACAACAACAAGAGCAAACAGAATTACCATGGATTATGCTTGACCTAGTTACAACAACAACAAGAGCAAACTTGAATGCTGGCTTGACTTGTAAATTTTTTTCTTTCTTTCTTTCAGTTTGTCCACTGAATTGCTTGAGGACAAGCAAGGGTTTAGGCTTGGGGGAGTTGATACGTCTCCGTCGTATCTACTTTTCCAAACACTTTTGCCCTTGTTTTGGACTCTAACTTGTATGATTTGAATGGAACTAACCCGGACTAACGTTTTTTTCAGCAAAATTACCATGGTGTTGTTTTATGTGCAGAAAACAAATATTCCCGGAATGACCTGAAACTCCACGGAACATCTTAGAAAAAATAATAATAAATCCTCGCCAAAGATGAAGACCAGGGGGCCCACACCCTTCTCACGAGGGTGGGGGCGCCCCCCCCCCTCCTAGGGCACGCCTCCCTACCTCGTGGGCCCCCTGTTGCATCTCCGACTCCAACTCCACCTCCATATACTGAGTTTCAATGAGAAAAAATCAGAGAGAAGAAATCATCGTGTTTTACGATACGGAGCCGCCGCCAAGCCCTAAAACCTCTCGGAGGGCTGATCTGGAGTCCGTTCGGGGCTCCGGAGAGGGGGATTCGTCGCCGTCGTCATCATCAACCTCCTCCATCACCAATTTCATGATGCTCACCGCCGTGCCTGAGTAATTGCATCGTAGGCTTCCTGGACGGTGATGGGTTGGATGAGATTTATCATGTAATCGAGTTAGTTTTGTTAGGGTTTAATCCCTAGTATCCATTATGTTCTGAAATTGATGTTGCTATGACTTTGCTATGCTTAATGCTTGTCACTAGGGCCCAAGTGCCATGATTTCAGATCTGAACCTATTATGTTTTCATGAATATATGTGAGTTCTTGATCCTATCTTGCAAGTCTATAGTCACCTACTATGTGTTATGATCCTGCAACCCCGAAGTGACAATAATCGGGACCACTCCCGGTGATGACCATAGTTTGAGGAGTTCATGTATTCACTATGTGCTAATGCTTTGTTCCGGTTCTCTATTAAAAGGACGCCTTAATATCCCTTAGTTTCCAATAGGACCCCGCTGCCACGGGAGGGTAGGACAAAAGATGTCATGCAAGTTCTTTTCCATAAGCACGTATGACTATATACGGAATACATGCCTACATTACATTGATGAATTGGAGCTAGTTCTATGTCACCCTATGTTATGACTGTTACATGATGAACCGCATCCGGCATAATTATCCATCACTGATCCGTTGCCTATGAGTTTTCCATATACTGGTTCTCGCTTATTTACTTTCCCGCTGCTACTATTACAATCACTACAAAATACCAAAAACATTACTTTTGTTGTCTTTACTTTTGTTTCCGCTACCACCACTATCATATTACTTTGCTACTAAACACTTTGCTGCAGATACTAAGTTTCCAGGTGTGGTTGAATTGACAACTCAGCTGCCCCTTGTGTTGAATCAATAAATTTGGGTTGAATACTCTACCCTCGAAAGCTGTTGCGATCCCCTATACTTGTGGGTTATCACTCATCTCGACGTACCCTCGTCGAGCGGCTCTTTGGGCTCGTCGGATATGAACAGTGGTTCTCCTCTGACGGCTTCCACCCCTCGCCCTACAGACAACGCCGAGGTGTTTTCTCAAAAGGCGCCGAGCCAAGGGGATGTGATCCTGGGGGCGCTTCACAGTGACCTCCCGGACCCTGGATACCAAGGGAGCGAGGCTCCTACGGGCTTCGAGTTTGGGCTCCAGGAGATTAACGCGGCGAAGAAGATAGCAGCGGGTAAGGCATTCAATATGCAAAGCAAGCATGTGAAGGAGACTTTCCTTTTTCTTACCCGAGTTCGGAGCTCTCCAGGAGCGTTTGCAGATCTTCCCCGCATTGTACTGGATGCCGATGAGTTTTACCGGGCCAAGGAGGGGAGCTCAACAGAGAAGTTGTTCTGGTCTCACTATACTGGGACCGAACACCCCGTGTCCTTGAGCAACCAGCTAAAGCAGTTGGTCTAACTTCACAAGGCGGCCGAACAGGCCATGAGGGGCCTTTATAGTCCGGATGTGGCCTGGCGAGCCCCTGTCCGGCAGCTACTTCGGTCTGGTGAGGCGGCTTGCGGAAACCTGCCCACGGCTTGAAGTCATCAACTGGTTCGTCTTCATCGAAGGTGCACGCAGGGCTTTTGCCCGGGCGAAGGTACACTGGGCGAAGCTGGGCGCCATGAAGCTGGTGAAGGAGGGGCCGCCGGAGGGCAAGGAGCATCGCTGCCCTGAGAATTACTATGAGAGAGTCCTGAAGGGTTCTCGCTTAGTGGCGGATGAGTGTGCCAAGGATGTAATTTTTGAATGAACATGCCCATGTGATCCTGTAATGTGAAACAAGTTCTTTTGCGCCATGCGACGCTTTCTTAATTTAAAATATTACCTTCTGTGCGGCCGTTTATAAAATCTGAGAGTTGGCCAGTCGTCGGCTTCTACCCCCATGTAACTAGTACTGGGGTGTTCGGGGTAAATCTGAACACTCTTTACCCCAATTTTGGGTCCTTCGAGGGAGGTGTTCAGCGCAACGAACTAGGCAATCGGACTATAATGCTTTATCACTCTCACTTAGCCATAGAAGTCTATGATTTTAAATTTTTGGCGAAGCCCCTGGTATTCGGAGGGCCGAATTTGGGGCGCTATACACGCCTAAGACGGACACGGCCGACTCCTCGCCCGAAGCGGAAAAAGTCTTTAAGGACTTGAGACCTCTCGAACAGCGATCAGTCTCTCGTCTTATCATGACAGTCAGTTCTTGGCTTTCTCTACCGAGGTGCTTGTCCGGAAGAACCGAGACACAATCGCAGTAGTTCTCCCACCGCTACCTTAGCCGATATAGCGGAACGTAAGGTACCAAAGCATGGGAGTCGGGCAACCCAACATTTGACCAAAGACATGATTCGGAGCTGATGCATATAATGCTATAAGTTCGGGGTGCCGCACTGTCGAAAGTGTTCAGACTTCTTGTGCCGTATTGTTGGGTGAACGAGAGCCCCTGGCGTACTGACCGTACCCGAACGTGCGGGTGCGGATTGTCGTAAATGGACATATAAGAGAAAGAGAAAAACTTAAGTAATGCAATGACAGATTAATGATATGCATTATTATTTGAATAATGCGTCAAAGCATACTGGTACAAGTAGTGCAATAAGCATAAAGTAGGACGATTTGAAATGTCCTATCCCAAGGCAGGCTACACATAAATATTGAAAAGTGGGTATATCAAGTATTACTAGAGACCACCTGGCGGTTCCCGTGTTCATCTTAGCTTCTTGCCGCCTTGGTTGTTGCTTCCGGAATGTGTCTGGCAATCGGACTGTCGGAAAGGGCTTCCAAAGAGTTAGGCCCTGAAAGAGAAAAGGAATGTCAAAGGTATACAACCCCTGGTGTGGTTAAGCCATAATGCGGGGCGTGTCTTGATTGTGCCCCCGCCTATGTCCATGGTATTTTCAATGCGTAGTTATGTACGCGCGGCACGAATTTCGTCGCTGCACTGAGACTGGGACGGGGGCCGGATTTCTAGGCGAACTCTGATCGTGGCAGGCGATCCTGTTGCAGCTTGTTCCGGACTCGCTTGAAGGTGTCCGGGGGCTGTAACGCCGAATGAGTGGTCTGACCAAACAGGCAGCTTTGTGCCTCTGCTGCAAGGGCCACAGTGTGCTCTTCCGTATAGAGCGAGCGTTCTGTGTTTCCATTTATTGTTATGACCCTGTGAGGTCCTGGCATCTTGAGCTTGAGGTATGTGTAATGCGGCACTGCATTGAATTTTGCAAATGTTGTCCGTCCGAGTAGTGCATGATAGCCACTGCGAAATAGGACGATGTCGAAGATTAACTCTTCGCTTCGGAAGTTATCCGGTGATCCGAAGACCACTTCCAGTGTGATTGAGCCTGTGCAATGGGCCTCTACACCTGGGATGACGCCTTTAAAGGTGGTTTTGCCGGGTTTTATCCTCGAGGGATCGATACCCATTTTTCGCACTGTATCCTAATAAAGCAGGTTCAGGCTGTTGTCGCCGTCCATAAGGACTCGAGTGAGGCGAAATGCGTCAATGATGGGGTCTAGGACCAGTGCGGCGGATCCGCCATGACGGATGCTAGTGGGGTGGTCCCTGCGATCGAAGGTGATCGGACAAGCAGACCATGGGTTGAACTTTGGGGCGACGGGCTCCATCGCATAGACGTCCCTTAATGCACGCTTCCGCTCCCTCTTTGGAATGTGGGTTGCGTATATCATGTTCACCGTCTTCACTTGAGGGGGAAACCCCTTCTGTCCTCCTGTGTTCGGTGGCCGGGGCTCTTCCTCCTCGTCTCTATGTAGCCCCTTGTCCTTATTCTCGGCATTTAACTTGCCGGCCTGCTTGAACACCCAGCATTCTCTGTTGGTGTGATTGGCTGGCTTGTCGGGGGTGCCGTGGATTTGACACGAGTGATCCAATATGCGATCCAGACTGGATGGAGCCGGAGTATTTCTTTTGAATGGCTTTTTCCGCTGACCGGATCTAGAGCCTCTGAATCCGGCATTGACTGTCGTATCTTCGGTGTTATCGCCATTATTGCGGCGCTTTGGTCTATTACGACGCTGCCTACCGTTGACATCTTTGGTATCCGAGGTATCCGGATTCCTTGATGTGTTGTTGCTGCGAGCCAGCCAGCTGTCCTCACCCGCGCAAAAGCGGGTCATGAGTGTTGTGAGGGCTGCCATAGATTTTGGCTTCTCCTGGCCGAGGTGGCGGGCGAGCCACTCGTCGTAGATGTTATGCTTGAATGCCGCTAGGGCCTCTGCATCCGGACAGTCTACAATTTGATTTTTCTTAGTCAGGAACCATGTCCAGAATTGTCTGGCCGATTCCCCTGGCTGCTGGGTTATGTGGCTCAAGTCATTAGCATCTGGTGGCCGCACATGAGTGCCTTGGAAGTTGTCAAGAAATGCGTCTTCCAGATCCTCCCAACTGCCGACGGAATCTGCTGGCAAGCTATTCAGCCAGTGCCGAGCTGGTAGTTTTAGTGGGAGGTACTTGATGGCATGTAGATCGTCACCGCGAGCCATGTGGATGTTAAGGAGGAAATCCTCAATCCATACAGCGGGATCTATTGTGCCGTCGTACGATTCGATATTTACGGGTTTGAAACCCTCCGGGAATTCATGATTCATAACTTCATCAGTGAAGCATAGGGGGTGTGCGGCGCCTCTGTGCCGGGCTATATCCCGACGTAGTTCGTATGATTCTTGTCTGTTGTTTTTGGCCGGGCCGGATTTACTCTTGGTGTATCTGACGCGACGATCATCGTCCCGTGTGGGTGCACGTGCCCGTGTCCCGTATATTGACCTTGCGATTTTTGCCTTAATGTCCAAGATGTCTCGCAGGTCCTCTATGTTGCCCCGGGCCTTAGTATTTTTAACTGAGTAGCGACGGGGTGCGGTCTGAATTTTAGGCTGAAATGCCTCTCTGGCTCGGCAGCGTAGTGGCCGGTCAGCCGCATCGTACACTAGTGAATGAGGTTTCAATGCTTCCTCCTCGAGGTGAGGTAGCAACCTGCGTTTTGGGTAACTCTTGGACGGGCGCTCGAGTTCATGCTCCTTGGCCGCAAGGACTTCGGTCCATCTTTCTGCTAGCAAGTCTTGATCAGCTTGAAGCTGTTGATGTTTCTTCTTTAGGCTATTTGCCGTGGCCATAAGCCGGCGCTTGAAGCGCTCTTGCTCGACGGGGTCCTCGGGCACGATAAACTCGTCGTCGTCGAGGCTCGCCTCGTCTTCGGAGAGAGGCATGTAATTGTCCTCCTCCGGTTCTCCATCTGCTGCTTGCTCTGGAGGGCTAGCTTGTTCGTCCTCTAGCTCTACACCGTGCTGGAGGGGATTTTTGTTGTCTTCGGCGCTATCCGGAGTGTTATTATCTCTTGTGTCGGTATCACTGCTCTTGCTGTGGCGGGACTTGGCGCGGCGCCGCTGACGTCGGCGCTTGGGTTGCTTCTTGGAGGGGTCATCCTTCGCTGTCTCGTCGCCATTGGCTTCTTTGGGGGTGTCCACCATGTATATATCATATGATGAGGTGGCGGTCCAGTTCCCCGAGGGAGGTGGATCTTGTTCGTCTTTGGCTTCATCGTCCATACCGTCGAAGTCTTCGGAGCCGAAGTCGAGCATGTCGGTTAAGTCGTCAACAGTGGCTACTAAGTGGGTGGTGGGTGGGCAGCGAATTTCTTCGTCATCCGCATCCCATTCTAGCCGGACATAGTTTGCCCAAGGTTCTCCTAACAGGGAGAGAGACCTTAATGAATTTAGCACATCTCTAAAAGGTGAGTGCTGAAAGATATCCGCGGAGGTGAACTCCATGATCGGCGCCCAGTCGGACTCGATGGGCACGGATATGAGCGGCTCAGAGTCCGTGGCCGGAAATGAATCCAGTGGTTCGGTGACATGGCTCCCGTAAGGGGTGAAGTCAGTATCCGGCTCTATCGCCACTGAAAGTGCGGCCTCCATGGTGGGGTCCATCCCTCCGCTCTCCGATGGCGCGACTTGCTCCGGATTGATGGACGGAGTAGTTGCGGATGCGATCTCCCGAGCACTGTCCGACGGCAGAATTACGTCATGCTCGTCATGACTGTACGACGCGTCCGACATGGGCCCGAATCCATCGAAGATCAAGTCTCCGCGGATGTCGGCCGTGTAGTTCAAGTTTCCAAATCTGACCTGATGGCCAGGAGTGTAGCTCTTAATCTGCTCCAGATGGCCAAGCGAATTGGCCCGCAATGCAAAGCTGCCGAATATGAAGATTTGTCCGGGGAGGAAAGCCTCACCCTGGACCGCATCGCTAGCGCTGATCGAAGGAGCCATCAAGCCTTATGGTGACGACACAGTGGAACTCTCAATGAAAGCACCAATGTCGGTGTCAAAACTGGCGGATCTCGGGTAGGGGGTCCCGAACTGTGCGTCTAAGGAGGATGGTAACAGGAGGCAGGGGACACGATGTTTACCCAGGTTCGGGCCCTCTTGATGGAGGTAATACCCTACATCCTACTTGATTGTTCTTGATGATATGAGTATTACAAGAGTTGATCTACCACGAGATCAGAGAGGCTAAACCCTAGAAGCTAGCCTATGGTATGATTGTATGTTGTCCTACGGACTAAAAACCTCCGGTTTATATATGCACCGGAGGGGGCTAGGGTTACACAAGGTCGGTTACAAAGGAGGAGATATACATATCCGTATTGCCTAGGTTGCCTTCCACGCCAAGTAGAGTCCCATCCGGACACGGGACGAAGTCTTCAATCTCGTATCTTCATAGTCCAACAGTCCGGCTGTCCGGAGACCCCCTAATCTAGGACTCCCTCAACCGCCCTCAAGGGTCCCTTAGTGGAATCACGACATCTTGCATTGTGCGAGGGCGTGAGGAGATTATGGTGGCCCTAGTGGCTTCTTGGGGAGCATTGTGCCTCCACACCACTCCAAACAGAGATTAGCATCCGCAAGGGTGTGAACTTCGGGATACATCGTCGTCTCCGCGTGCCTCGGTTATCTCTTACCCGAGCTCCGTACTTATGCACTTTACTTTGTGATAGCCATATTGGTTCTTGTCATATATCTTGCTATCACCTAGTAGTTTATCTTTCTTAGCATAAGTTGTTGGTGCACATAGGTGAGCCTATTTGTTGTAGGTTTTGTGCTTGTCAAATTAACCGCTAGGTTTATTCCGCATTTGTTCAAGCCCAAACCGTAATTATTTTCAAAACGCCTATTCCCCCCCCCCCCCTCTAGGTGACATCCACGATCTTTCAATTGGTATCAGAGCCTCGTCTCTCTTTATTAGGCTTTGCCTCCTAGAGAGTAAAGATGTCGACTAGGGGATTAGGATTCTCTGACACTCTTAGTTTCGATGGCACAAATTTGGATGTTTGGGTAATTCGCATGCTTAATCTCTTTAGGGTCATGGACCCAAATTTAGAGCGAATTGTAGATATGGGTTTTTCTCCTCCAAAGGATCCCCACAGATTATCTTTAGAGGATGAGAAAAACTCTTATCTCAATGCTCAAGCTTATAATGTGCTTTTCGATGCTTTGAGCAATGTAGTTATATTTCAACTCATGTCGTTCCGGGATGCTCATGAGTTGTGGACGAAGCTTCAAGATAAATATGGAGTGTCCAAGATTTGTGGGGATGATTGTTCTCCCTCCACCTTCGGTCGTATAGTCTTCTCAACTTCTTCTACTTCACCTACATGTGGTTTGCCACAAGGTAATGATATGGTGAGTAGTGTTGGTCATTGCAATGATGATAGTATGCTTATTGTGGATGATCCTTCATCACTATCTTATTGCAATGCTCCTTCTTTAGGCTTTAACACTTCGAGCACTCCAAATGTTTCACATGCTTGTGTTGATAGTCCTTGCATATCATGTAGAAATTGCTTGACTAAATCTCATGATGATATGTTTACTATGTCTTGTTGCCATGATAAAAATGCATCTATTTCCTTGAGTTGTTGTGCTAACAATGTAGAGGAAACCCAACACTCCATGGAACAAGATGTGGTCTTGAACGGTGCTTCAAGGGATCCTACATCATCATCGATTGCTTTTTGCCTTATGGCTAAGGCTTCAAAGGTATCTCCCACTTTGAATCCCAATATATCTTGTGATCGTATTGATGATGGCAAGAGTGATGATGATGTTGATTATGATGAAGAGAATGATGATGTTGCCTCCTTAAAAATTAAGGGGGGAAATGATTTTTAAAGCTCTTCTTAAGAATAAAATTGCTCGTTCCAACTTCATGGAAATCATGTCTATTGCTATTGAGGGCAAGAAATATATTGATGAGTTGGAATCTCGTCTTGAGGAGCATGAGGTCACCATTGATCAAATGGAAGGTCATGAGCGTGATTACGCAAATGAGATTGCAGACCTCTCTCAAGCCCTTGAACTTGAACGAACCACCAAGGAATCTCTTGACGAGACTTTTGCTCTAGAATTATCTAGAGTGAGGGAATCTCGTGATAGAGCTCTTGAGGTGGCCAATGATTTTGAAACTAAAAATGAGGAGCTTGAAGTTGCGCATGCTAAACTCCTTGAGGACTTTGAGATCATCAAACTCACCGAGTCTCATGCTCAACTTAAAGCTTCATGTTCAAAAGAGCTTGCCAAGTTGTCTTCTCCTCTTATTGCTAATGATGATGCGTGTGCCACTAACTCTATCTCTTGTAAAGCATCCATATTGAAGGAGAATGTTGAGCTAAGGGATCAACTTGAGTTGCTATCTAGAAATTATGGGATGTTGGAAGAAAATTATGTAAAGCTCACAAGCTCTCATGATGATCTTCTAGTATCCCATAATGTGTAGCTCATGAGGCCATGCTTGCTAAGGTAACATCTAGTGAGCCTCATGTGGATACTAGCACTACTTTTATTCAAAATGCTATATTGTCTTGTGCTAGTCCTCGCGATTCATCCATGCATAACATTGGTACATCTTGTGATGAATTGCTTTCCTTGCCTTGTTGCTCTAAAGATGAAGATTATACTTCCTCTAGTGCTTGTGTTGAGACTAACCATGTAGAGGAAATCAAATAGCTCAAGGCCCAAGTCACTTCTTCGAAGAAAGACTTGGAAAAGAGTCATGAAGGGAAATTCACACTCAACAATATCTTGAGTGTGCAAAATTCCCCCAATGACAAAGGTGGACTTGGATTCAAATCCAACAAGAAGAATAAGTCCAAGGTGAACAAAAAGAAGAGCCAAGAACAAGTCAAGAATTCGGCCAAGATTGTTTGCTTCAAGTGTAAAGTAGAAGGGCATCATGTTAGATCTTGCCCATTGAAGCAGAAGCCCATTAGTGACAAGCAACAAGGGAAGCGGCCATAAGTTCACTCTCATTCTCAACCTCAAGTTGAAGAAAGGCCTCTTCCCAAGAAAACTCAAGCAAATGCTTCTCAAGTTGAGAAATCAAGTGAGAAGAAAGTAAAGAGTAGACATTGCTACCTATGTCGTGAAAAAGGTCACGTCGCTTCTTCATGCACGAATGGTACCTTATCCAACCCTATTCTAATTGATGATATCTATTCTCTTGGGAAGGATAAGGTTGGCAATGTGTTTGCCAAATTTGTTGGTGCTCAAAGTGGTGTCAAGAAAAGAACCATTTGGGTAGCCAAGCCTATTGTGACTAACCTCTTAGGACCCAACTTGGTTGGGGACCAACTAGATCATACTTGATCAATAGGTGTTGTTGGAGGTCATTGGAGACTTGGCTACATTATGAAGAATTAAGGGGACTTCATCATTCTTATTGTCTCAAGCCAAGTCAATTGAATCATCAAGTTCATATCTTATATCCAATGTGCCTCCTTGCGGTAACTTGTACTTAAATTGCTTACATTGAAAGTTACTTGCCCCCTTGCATGTTTTGGTTTTGTTCCTTGCATGTGTTTGTATATGTTGTGCTTTCAACTTGATTATCTTTAGCAATCAAGTATGTGTGTGTTGGTTTGCACATCATGTACGTGTATGTCATGCATTGAGCCCTTTGCATCTTGTTTATTTCTTAGTTGGCTCTTGTGAGAGATTAATGGAATATCCCATTATGGGGGAGTGATGTGCTTTGTGCACCTCACAATCCTATAAATGTTTGTACATGAGTAATACCATCTAGTATTAATATTTCAAGATTATCTAGTCGCTATGTGGTATGTCTTCTCATGAGAAATTCAAAATTCTAAATAGTCCATTAATTATCTCTTGTTGGATCCTTTTATTTGCCTCTTGTTTATCCTTAATTGGTATCACATTATGGGGGAGTAATATGTTATGTGTATATTACTAGCCTAGAAAATGTGTACATTTGAGATATTGTCACCTAGAGTTGATATTGTAAATTATCTTGTTCCTAGGTGGCATGTTAGCTCTACAAGTTGCAATTTGCTTTTTGTTTGGTGCGAAGATGATGTCGGATATCCTTGCTATCTACCATCGGGAATTATTTCCATTTACTTCTTGTCTTTTGACAATTGGTACTCACTTGTGTGGGTAGAATTTATTGATCATCTTTACATTGGCTTGTGCCTTTATTTTCCTTTTATCTTGCCAAGGAATGTATCAACTCCCTTTGTCTTCCATACCACTTGTGGATCTTGTTTATTTCTTGATCTTGTCTAGTGTTTTCTAGATATAGTGAAAGGGGTGACCCCACCTTGTGCATTTTGTATTCAAATGCAAATTCTCTATAATGCACTAGTCATGGGGGAGCTATCCTATTTTCTATAAAACACTCATATTGCGATCCTTATCAAGCGTGTGTTGGTGGAAGGCAAGCTGTTTTCATTTTGGTACTTTGTGCCATCATGAAACTTTGTAGAGAGGTTGGTTTGTTTGGAACCATCCTCTCTTTTGGGAGTTTGATATGTTTTATTTTGAGTGTATCAATGGATATCTCATTCCTTGATGTATCTTTTATGGATATCCTCAGTGATGTTTTATTCATTTGGTATCTTTTCTTCACTTGGTTTTTCTTTATCATTTGGTATCGGTTCCTGAAGGACTTGAGCATGCATATTTACTTCATGTAGTCTCTGTGGCATGCCTTCTTTATTTGACCAATATATAAGGGAAACTCCACCAAGTCTCTAATTGGATGAGATGTGCATGAAATTCATTTCCTTATGTACATGCACATATCTGTGTGGAGTTTGTCCTATGTATATTGGTGTTTCTAACTCTTTGGTCCCAATGAGTTTGGGTACCATTTTGTTTGTGTTGTTGTTCTAGGAACAATTCGAGATGCATTGGATGCTCGGCTCACTCACAAGGAAGGTGGTGTGACCATGTGCTTATTGGATTCAAGCTAGGATGCTCAATGAACTACTATCTACTACCTTCAATTGGTTTCTTCTACATCCTTCCAATGATATCTCGGTAACAAGTATCTATTCATGCATTCTTTTCTAGCATTCAACCTTGTGTAGGTTGCATCTTGGCATAATATTCATTACATCTTGTGATGCTTGTTTCCTTTCTCAAAGCATCTCAATGATGATCTCATGTTGCTAGTTCTGATGTCTTTGATGGGTGTGTCCTAGGAATTCATTTATATACAATAAGACCATATCTAGCCATGTGGTATGCTTCCAAGCAAATATCTTATTGGTATATCTATGACTTCCTTTTGGATATCTTGTTCCTTCGTGTTGTAACTATTTCGGGTGTACATCCTTCTTTGTAGATATATATTATCATGATTTTGTCTACCTAGAACCTTATACACTTGAGATAAATTACATCTCTAGATGATATCCTTTCTTCCACGTCCACCTTGCCTTTCTTATGTTATTTCTTTGGTGGCTCCGTGAAAGCTTTTGCCTTGAGTGCGTGTCTTCTATCATTGCATCTTGATGCACTCTTGTGTGTGGTGAAGATTATTTTCCTCATGCTTATCTTTACGAGGCTTTTGCCATCTTAATTGGTATCCCTCGTCTTGATGAGGCTTTCATATTCTATCTTCACCACAGGTTGTCACAAGCATAGGTTCTTTATATGCTTATTATTAAGCTTGTGAACCCATTTGCTACTTGTGTGTGGGAATTATAGGCCTTGCACCATGTTCCTCATTCTTTCAAGACTTTATTGATGCCTAATGCTCATCCGTACATTAGTCTTCTCAAGTGCATTGCCTTGACTCACACACATCATTTTGGTTGAGCCCATTCTTAAGTTGCCTCTTTTACTTGTTGCTCAACCATGTGTTTGTTGCAAGTACTAGGCTTTGTTTCCTATATGCTCACTTGCACTTGTTGTAAGTTTCTATTGATTTTGGGGGAGCTATGATCCTATTTTGTGCACTTTGTATCCAAATACAAATATTCTTTTGTGTGCACAAATCATGGGGAGCTTCTCTAGTTTCTTTAGAACACTCCTTTGCTCATATCATAATATCCTTTATTCACGTGGCTCGTAGGATCTTTGGTCTAGTTGGTTCAATTGATATCCTTTGATTGCCTGCTTCAATTGGTATCTTTTGATTGCATGAGTGCTTGTTTCTCTCTTTGCTATGCCTTTGTGGCATATCTTACTTTTGCAATCTTTGGGCCTCAATATAGTCTGTCTTCCTCCAAGTATTTACCATTGGATATGTGTATCGCATTCCACTCTCTTGTTGAGAAATACACAATTTATGGAGGAACACTTTTCTTATTGGACTTCTAAGCCTTTCGCCCATTTTGGCAATCGATGCCAATGGGGGAAAAGTTTCAGAGAGTTTTGTGGATAAGTTTAGAGAGTTATTTCTTCTTGCTTTGGTTTTGTACCTAAGCATTTGCATCTCATACACATGCATTATTGGTTGTTGCATTGCATGGTGATGCATAATTTCTTATATAAACTCTCTTGAAAGTGATTGTCATCAATTACCAAAATGGGGGAGATTGAAAGGACATGCGGTGCCCCCATGTGTGGTTTTGGTAATTGATGACAATCTCTATGGACTAACGGTTGCCTTGAGTAATATTTGAAGGATTTGTCCATAGGATTGTCTTGAAGTCCATGTGTTGGTTTCAAGGAGTTTATGAGATGGCCAAAGTGCTTTTCAAGGAATTATCCAAAGATTGGTCATGTATGAGTTGAGCTTATTGCAAGCATGTCTTGAAGAAGAAGGTTGTGTGATCATTCATGTTTACCTTCAAGACATCATCCAAATGAAGAGAGTTGGAAAGATTCAAGGTTGATCAAGACTAAGTCAAGAGTGAATCAAGTTGATAAACTCACAAAGCGTAGAAGAAGTACCGAGAGGGATCAAGTGATCACATGGCATGGTATGCATTGTCCATTACGCTTTGTGTACTAACCCATGGTCTACGTGAGAGTTCTTTGTAGGGTTAGGTATGTTTCCATGGTCTTGCGTCAAGTGGAAGATCTCATACAACCCATGGAGGATGACATCAAGTGGTGATCGTCATCAAGTTTGTAGTGTGCAAGTTCAAGTGAAGCAACACGAAGAGTGGCTCACCCATAATGGAGTATGGGGGAGCAATCAAGCTTGAAGCTTGCCGTCCATTGTGGTGTCAATGGAATTGTGAAGATGTGCCGAAGAGTGGCTCACCCATAGTGGAGTATGGGGGAGCAATCAACTAGTCTTCATCGAGCCAACACAATCAAGAAAGGTGGTCCAACTAGAGGAAGTCAAGATCGTCATCATCTAGCTCAAGTGGACTATGTGCAAGACAAAGGTTTGCCCTTGATAGGTTTTCTATTTTACCGGTCTCATGGTGGTAGTTGGGAGACCGGGTTGTAGGATCGATTGCCGTACTATCAAGGGGGGCTCTCTAGTGAGTAGCTTGATCGTATCGTTCGTCGAGAGCTCAAACCATTGCATCCTTGCATCATCTCTCTTGGTTCTTGTTTGGTTCTTCTCCTTGTGAGATTTCGATCTCATGGTCATCTTCTTGACAAGCTCGAGTTCATCGAAAACCGATTTCATTTGCATCTTCTTTTGCGTTTTCGGTGTTGGAGGTTTTACCGGTCTTATTCGAGGAAGGGTTCTCTCCATTTTCTCATGGGCCTTTTATAATTTCCTTCTTATTTCTTTTTCTATCAAGATTGTGTTAGCCCTTGTCGCTCGCTTTCCAACAAACTTGATTTCGTTGAATTCGGAGCTCGTATGTGAAAGTTGTGATTGTTTTGATATTGCCCATTTTACACAGAGGGGTTGTACCGCCCCATAGAGAGGTTGTACCGGTTGACCGGTACAACCGGTGTTTGGAGCGGTTGTACCGCTCCAGAATTGGTCCGAAGGTTGTACCGGCCATGTACCGCTCTACCACCGGACTCGTCTCTGTTGTGGTGCGGTTGTTGGGCAGTTGTGGGCCAGTTGTACCGCTTATTGCCTGTTACCGGTTGTACCCGTGCTCATAGCGGTTGTACCACTCCTATGTTATTCTGCACATAACGGGCAGATTCGTGGGGACCTATTTAAGGGGGTCCTCTTCCCCAATGGTTCCCCATCTCTTGAGCTCGTTTTTGCCCCCATTGTTGACCTTCTTTGAGCTTGCTAACTCTCAATCCCTCCATGGATTCTTGCTAGTTTTTGAGGGAAAAGAGAGAGGAGATCTAGATCCACATTTCCACCAATCACTTTCTCCTCTATGTGAGGGGAACCCCTTGGATCTAGATCTTGGAGTTCTTGGTGTTCTCCTTCTTGTTCTTCCTCTCATTTTCCACCCTAGCATTAGTTGCTTTGGTGGGATTTGGGAGAGAAGGACTTGGGCACTCCGTGTGCCCTTGCCATTGCATTTGGTGCATCGGTTTGAGTTCTCCATAGTGGTACGTGGCAGTTACAAGTTGAGAAGCTTATTACTCTTGGGTGTTCGGTACCCTTGAGCTTGTTCCTCTTGGGTCCTTGGGTGCCCTAGACGGTTGTTGGTGTTCAGAGCTCAATCATTGTGGTGTAAAGCTCCAGGCAAGCGTCGGGGTCTCCAATTAGGTTGTGGAGATCACCCCGAGCAATTTGAAGGGTTCTGGTGACCGCCCCCAAGGGTTGCCAAAGTGTACGGGTTCGATGACCACCCCCAAGGGTTGCCATTTGTACGGGTTCGGTGACCGCCCTCAAGGGTCTCTTAGTGGAATCACGGCATCTTGCATTGTGCGAGTGTTGGAAATATGCCCTAGAGTCAATAATAAATTGATTATTATTATATTTCCTTGTTCATGATAATCGTTTATTATCCATGCTAGAATTGTATTGATAGGAAACTCAGATACATGTGTGGATACATAGACAACACCATGTCCCTAGTAAGCCTCTAGTTGACTAGCTCGTAGATCAATAGATGTTGTTCGGAGTCCCAGATGAGATCCCGGACGTCACGAGGAGTTCCGGAATGGTCCAGAGGTAAAGATTTATATATGGGAAGTCCTGTTTTGGTCACCGGAAAAGTTTCGGGTTTTATCGGTAACGTACCGGGACCACCAAGAGGGTCCCGGGGGTCCACCAAGTGGGGCCACCGGCCCCTGAGGGCTGCATGGGCCAAGTGTGGGAGGGGACCAGCCCCAGGTGGGCTGGTGCGCGCCCCACAAGGGCCCAAGGCGCCTAAGGGGAGGAGGGGGCAAACCTAAGGGCAGATGGGCCTTAGGGCCCATGCCTGGTGCGCCTCCCTCTCCCCTCCACCTGGCCGCCACCCAGATGGGATCTGGGGGCTGCCGCCACCCCTAGGGAGGGAACCCTAGGTGGGGGCGCAGCCCCTCCCCCTATATATACTTGAGGTTTGGGCTGCCCAAGACACACGAGTTCCTCTCCTTCTTGGCGCAGCCCTACCCCTCTCTTTCTCCTCATATCTCGCGGTGCTTGGCGAAGCCCTGCTGGATCACCACGCTCCTCCACCACCACCACGCCGTTGTGCTGCTGCTGGATGGAGTCTTCCTCAACCTCTCCCTCTCTCCTTACTGGATCAAGGCATGGGAGACGTCGTCGGGCTGTACGTGTGTTGAACGCGGAGGTGCCGTCCGTTCGGCACTAGGATCTCCGGTGATTTGGATCACGACGAGTACGACTCCTTCAACCCCGTTCTCTTGAACGCTTCCGCTTAGCGATCTACAAGGGTATGTATATGCACTCTCCTTCCCTCGTTGCTGGTTTCTCCATAGATAGATCTTGGTGACACATAAGAAAATTTTGAATTTTTGCTACGTTCCCCAACAGTGGCATCATGAGCTAGGTCTATTGCGTAGATTCTATGCACGAGTAGAACACAAAGCAGTTGTGGGTGTTGATTTTGTCAATTTACTTACCGTTACTAGTCTTATCTTGATTCGGCAGCATCGTGGGATGAAGCGGCCCGGACCGACCTTACACGTACTCTTACGTGAGACCGGTTCCACTGACTGACATGCACTAGTTGCATAAGGTGGCTAGTGGGTGTCTGTCTCTCCCACTTTAGTCGGATCGGATTCGATGAAAATGGGTCCTTATGAAGGGTAAATAGCAATTGGCATATCACGTTGTGGTTTTTGCGTAGGTAAGAAACGTTCTTGCTAGAAACCCATAGCAGCCACGTAAAACATGCAAACAACAATTAGAGGACGTCTAACTTGTTTTTGCAGGGTATGCTATGTGATATGATATGGCCAAGAAGAATGTGATGAATGATATGTGATGTATGAGATTGATCATGTTCTTGTAATAGGAATCACGACTTGCATGTCGATGAGTATGACAACCGGCAGGAGCCATAGGAGTTGTCTTTATTTATTATATGACCTGCATGTCATTGAACAACGCCATGTAATTACTTTACTTTATTGCTAACAGTTAGTTGTAGTAGTAGAAGTAATAGTTGGCGAGACAACTTCATGAAGACACGATGATGGAGATCATGATGATGGAGATCATGGTGTCATGCCGGTGACGATGATGATCATGGAGCCCCGAAGATGGAGATCAAAAGGAGCAAAGTGATGATGGCCATATCATGTCACCTTTTGATTGCATGTGATGTTTATCATGTTTTTGCATCTTATTTGCTTAGAACGACGGTAGTAAATAAGATGATCCCTCATTAAAATTTCAAGAAAGTGTTCCCCCTAACTGTGCACCGTTGCGAAAGTTCGTCGTTTCGAAGCACCACGTGATGATCGGGTGTGATAGATTCTTAAGTTCACATACAATGGGGTGTAAGCCAGATTTACACACGCGAAACACTTAGGTTGACTTGACGAGCCTAGCATGTACAGACATGGCCTTGGAACACAAGAGACCGAAAGGTCGAGCATGAGTCGTATAGAAGATACGATCAACATGAAGATGTTCACCGATGTTGACTAGTCCGTCTCACGTGATGATCGGACACGGCCTAGTTGACTCGAATCATGTAATCACTTAGATGACTAGAGGGATGTCTATCTGAGTGGGAGTTCATAAGATGAACTTAATTATCCTGAACATAGTCAAAAGGTCTTCGCAAATTATGTCGTAGCTCGCGCTTCAGTTCTACTGTTTAGATATGTTCCTAGAGAAAATTTAGTTGAAAGATGATAGTAGCAATTATGCGGACTAGTTCCGTAAACTGAGGATTGTCCTCATTGCTTCATAGAAGGCTTATGTCCTTAATGCACCGCTCAGTGTGCTGAACCTCGAATGTCGTCTGTGGATGTTGCGAACATCTGACATACACATTTTGATAACTACGTGATAGTTCAGTTAAACGGTTTAGATTTGAGGTACCGAAGACGTTTTGAAACGTCGCGAAACATATGAGATGTTTCGAGGGCTGAAATTGGGATTTCAGGCTCGTGCCCACGTCAAGAGGTATAAGACCTCCGACGATTTTCTTAGCCTGCAAACTAAGGGAGAAAAGCTCAATTGTTGAGCTTGTGCTCAGATTGTCTGAGTACAACAATCATTTGAATCAAGTGGGAGTTGATCTTCCAGATGAGATAGTGATGTTTCTCCGAAGTCATTACCACCAAGCTGCTAGAGCTTCGTGATGAACTATAATATATCAGGGACATATATGATGATCCTTGAGATATTCGCGATGTTTGACACCACAAAAGTAGAAATCAAGAAGGAGCATCAATTGTTGATGGTTAGTGAAACCACTAGTTTCAAGAAGGGCAAGGGCAAGAAGGGATACTTCATGAAACGGCAATTCAGTTGCTGCTCTAGTGGAGAAACCCAAGGTTGAACCCAAACCCGAGACTAAGTGCTTCTGTAATAAGAGGAACAGCCACTGGAGCAGAATTACCCTAGATACTTGGTAGATGAGAAGGCTGGCAAGGTCGATAGAAGTATATTGGATATACATTGTGTTAATGTGTACTTTAGTAGTACTCCTAGTAGCACCATGGTATTAGATACCGGTTCGGTTGCTAAGTGTTAGTAAACTCGAAATAAAAGGCTGCGGAGTAAACGGAGACTAGCTAAAGGTGAGCTGGCGATATGTGTTGGAAGTTTTTCCCAAGCTTGATGTGATCAAGCATCGCACGCTCCCTCTACCATCGAGATTGGTGTTTGCGTTGAGCATAGACATGATTGGATTATGTCTATCGCAATACAGTTATTCATTTAAGGAGAATAATGGTTACTCTATTTATTTGAATAATACCTTCAATGGTCTTGCACCTAAAATGGATAGTTTATTGAATCTCGATCGTAGTGATACACTTGTTCATGCCAAAAGATATAAGATGGTAATGATAGTACCACCTACTTGTGGCACTGCCACGTAAGTCATACCGGTATAAAACGCATGAAGAAGCTCCATGTTGATGGATCTTTGGGCTCACTCGTTTTTGAAAAGTTTGAGACATGCGAACCATGTTTATTGGTGTATATGCATGAAGAAACTCCATGCAAATGGACCGTTTGGACTCACTTGATTTTGAATCACTTGAGACATGCAAATCATACCACATGGGCAAGATGACTGAAAGCCTCGTTTTTAGTAAAATGGAACTAGAAAGCAACTTGTTGGAAGTAATACATTTTGATGTGTGCAGTCCAATGAGTGTTGAGGCGTGTAGTGGATATCGTTATGTTCTTACTTCTTGGATGATTTGAGTAGATGTTGAGTATATTTACTTGATGAATCACGAGTCTAAATTATTGAAAGTTTCAAGTAATTTCAGGGTGAAGTTGAAAGATCGTCGTGACAAGAGGATAAAATATCTATGATATGATCATAGAGATGAATATCTGAATTACGAGTTTGGCACAGAATTAAGACATTGTGGAAATTGTTTCAAAACTAATATAGCCTGGAACACCATAGTATGATGGTGTGTCCATACATCATAGTTGCACCCTATTGGATATGGTGCGTACCATGATGTCTCTTATCGAATTACCACTATCGTTCATGGGTTAGGCATTAGAGACAACACATTCACTTTAAATAGGGCACCACGTAATTCTGATGAGATGACACCGTATGAAATATGGTTTAGAGAAACCTAAGCTGTCATTTGTTAAAAGGTTTGGGGCTGCGACGCTTATGTGAAAAAGTTTCAGGCTGATAAGCTCGAACCCAAAGCGGATGAATGCATCTTCATAGAATACCTAAAACAGTTGGGTATACCTCCTGTCTCAGATTCGAAAGCAATAAGGGATTGTTTCTAGAATTGGGTCCTTTCTCGAGGAAAAGTTTCTCTCGAAAGAATTAAGTGGGAGGATGGTGGAGACTTGATGAGGTTATTGAACCGTCACTTCAACTAGTGTATAGCAGGGCACAAAGAGTTGTTCTTGTGGCACCTACACCAATTGAAGTGGAAGCTTATGATATTGATCATGAGACTTCGATCAAGTCACTCCCAAACCTCGTAGGATGACAAGGATGCGTACTACTTCAGAGTGGCACGTAATCCTGTCTTGGAAGTCATGTTGCTAGACAACAATGAACCTACGAGCTATGGAGAAGCGATGGTGGGCCCGGATTCTGATGAATGGCTCGAGGCCATAAAATCCGAGAGAGGATCCATGTATGAAAACAAAGTGTAGACTTTGGCAGAACGGCTCGATGGTCGTGAGGCTGTTGAGTACAGATGGATTTTAAAAGGAAGACGGACAATGATGGTAAATGTCACCATTAAGAAAGCTCGCCTTGTTGTTAAGATGTTTTCCGACAAGCTCAAGGAGTTGACTACGGTGAGACTTTCTCACTCGTAGCGATGCTAAGAGTCTGTTGGAATTATATTAGTGATTACTGCATTATTTATGAAATCTTGCAGATAGGATGTCAAAACATTGTTTCCTCGACGATTTTCTTGAGGAAAGGTTGTATGTGATACAACCGGAAGGTTTTGTTAATCCTGAAAGATGCTAACAAGTATGCAAAGCTCCAGCAATCCTTCTAAGGACTGGAGTAAGCATCTCGGAGTTGGAATGTATGCTTTGATGAGATGATCAAAGATTTTGGGTGTATACAAAGTTTATGAGAAACATGTATTTCCAAAGAAGTGAGTGGGAGCACCATAGAATTTTTTATGAGTATATGTTGTTGACATATTGTTGATCAGAAATGATGTAGAATTTCTGGAAAGCATATAGGGTTATTTGGAAAGTGTTTTTCAATGGAAAGCCTGGATTAAGCTACTTGAACATTGAGCATCAAGATCTGTAAGGATAGATCAAAACACTTAATGGTACTTTCAAATGAGCACATACCTTGACATGATCTTGAAGGTGTTCAAGATGGATCAGTCAAAGAAGGAGTTCTTGCCTGAGTTGTAAGGTATGAAGTTAAGACTTAAAGCTCGACCACGGCAGAAGAAAGAGGAAGGACGAAGGTCGTCCCCTATGCTTTTGTCATAGGCTCTATATGGTATGCCATGCTGAGTACCGCACCTGAAGTGTGCCTTGCCATGAGTCAGTCAAGGGGTACAAGACTGATCCAAGAATGGATCACAGGACAGCGGTCAAAGTTATCCTTAGTAACTAGTGGACTAAGGAATTTTCTCGATTATGGAGGTGGTAAAAGAGTTCGTCGTAAAGGGTTACGCCGATGCAAACTTCGACACTAATCCAGATTGTTCTGAGTAATAAACTGGATTCGTATAGTAGAACAGTTATTTGGAATAGCTCCAAATAGAACGTGGTAGCTGCATCTAGGAGATGACATAGAGATTTGCAAAGCACACACGGATCTGAAAGATTCAGACCCGTTGACTATAACATCTCTCACAAGCATAACATGATCAAACCCAGAACTCATCGAGTGTTAATCACATGGTAATGTGAACTATATTATTGACTCTAGTAACTCTTTGGGTGTTAGTCACATGGGGATGTGACCTTGAGTGTTAATCACATATCGATGTGAACTTGATTATTGACTCTAGTGCAAGTGGGAGACTGTTGGAAATATGCCCTAGAGGCAATAATAAATTGATTATTATTATATTTCCTTGTTCATGATAATCGTTTATTATCCATGCTAGAATTGTATTGATAGGAAACTCAAATACATGTGTGGATACATAGACAACACCATGTCCCTAGTAAGCCTCTAGTTGACTAGCTCGTTGATCAATAGATGGTTACAGTTTCCTGACCATGGACATTGGATGTCATTGATAACGGGATCACATCATTAGGAGAATGATGTGATGGACAAGACCCAATCCTAAGCCTAGCACAAGATCATGTAGTTCGTATGCTAAAGCTTTTCTAATGTCAAGTATCATTTCCTTAGACCATGAGATTGTGCAACTCCCAGATACCGTAGGAGTGCTTTGGGTGTGCCAAACGTCACAACATAACTGGGTGGCTATAAAGGTACACTACAGGTATCTCCGAAAGTGTCTGTTGGGTTGGCACGAATCGAGACTGGGATTTGTCACTCCGTGTAAACGGAGAGGTATCTCTGGGCCCACTCGGTAGGACATCATCATAATGTGCACAATGTGATCAAGGAGTTGATCACGGGATGATGTGTTACGGAACGAGTAAAGAGACTTGCCGGTAACGAGATTGAACAAGGTATCGGGATACCGACGATCGAATCTTGGGCAAGTATCATACCGATAGACAAAGGGAATTGTATACGGGATTGATTAAGTCCTTGACATCATGGTTCATCCGATGAGATCATCGTGGAGCATGTGGGAGCCAACATGGGTATCCAGATCCCGCTGTTGGTTATTGACCGGAGAACGTCTCGGTCATGTCTGCATGGTTCCCGAACCCGTAGGGTCTACACACTTAAGGTTCGATGACGCTAGGGTTATAAAGGAAGTTTCTATGTGGTTACCGAATGTTGTTCGGAGTCCCGGATGAGATCCCGGACGTCAAGAGGAGTTCCGAAATGGTCCGGAGGTAAAGATTTATATATGGGAAGTCCTGTTTTGGTCACCGAAAAAGTTTCGGGTTTTATCGGTAACGTACCGGGACCACCAGGAGGGTCCCGGGGGTCCACCAAGTGGGGCCACCGGCCCCGGAGGGCTGCATGGGCCAAGTGTGGGAGGGGACCAGCCCCAGGTGGGCTGGTGCGCCCCCCACAAGGGCCCAAGGCACCTAAGGGGAGGAGGGGGGGCAAACCCTAAGGGCAGATGGGCCTTAGGGCCCATGCCTGGTGCGCCTCCCTCTCCCCTCCACCTGGCCGCCACCCAGATGGGATTTGGGGGCTGCCGCCACCCCTAGGGAGGGAACCCTAGGTGGGGGCGCAGCCCCTCCCCCTATATATACTTGAGGTTTGGGCTGCCCAAGACACACGAGTTCCTCTCCTTCTTGGCGCAGCCCTACCCCTCTCTTTCTCCTCATATCTCGCGGTGCTTGGCGAAGCCCTGCTGGATCACCACGCTCCTCCACCACCACCACGCCGTTGTGCTGCTGCTGGATGGAGTCTTCCTCAACCTCTCCCTCTCTCCTTGCTGGATCAAGGCATGGGAGACGTCGTCGGGTTGTACGTGTGTTGAACGCGGAGGTGCCGTCCGTTCGGCACTAGGATCTCCGGTGATTTGGATCACGACGAGTACGACTCCTTCAACCCCATTCTCTTGAACGCTTCCGCTTAGCGATCTACAAGGGTATGTAGATGCACTCTCCTTCCCTCGTTGCTGGTTTCTCCATAGATAGATCTTGGTGACACGTAAGAAAATTTTGAATTTCTGCTACGTTCCCCAACAGCGAGGGCGTGAGGAGATTATGGTGGCCCTAGTTGATGAAGCTATGTACTTAGGGTAGGGTCATGGATCTGTCCAACATACCCTCCCCAAGGACATCTCTAGAAAGAATCATAAGCAGTCGAAGAGAAACCATCATCCACTCGACCGTGAAGATGTGCTCACTCGACCATCTTGAAGACACTCGACCACCAGCAGATGAGAAACTCTCCACTCTGCAATGGTCAGGACTTAAACCATAGTTTTATGGGCATTTACAACACTTTAATGCAGACGTTACCAACAACGCCCCTCCTTTATGAGCATTGAACCTTGTGTAACGGAGGGGAGCTCGGGTCCCGGCGTACTCTATATAAGCCACCCCCCTCCTCTGGGACAAGGGTTTGCACTTTCTGTAATTCACATGCATATATCCAGTCGACCGCCTCCGGGCTCCGAGACGTAGGGTTGTTACTTCCTCCGAGAAGGGCCTGAACTCGTAAAACTCGTGTGTACAACTCCTCCATAGCTAAGATCTTGCCTCTACATTCCTACCCCCCCCCCTATTCTACTATCAGCCTTAGAACCACGACAGTTGGCGCCCACCGTGGGGCAGGTGTCTTAGCGACTTGTTGGAGAAGTTGCAATTTTTCCGATCCCCTTCATCATGGTTCCAGGCGGAGGTTTGGCTGAGGGCCGCGAGATCCGTCTCGGCGCGCTCGTGTTTGTCGCCGACAACTCCGCTTGGCTTCAGGAGGCACCACTCGACGCCGACGCGCTCCCCGCCCGCGGGGCGACGCACTTTCGCGCATGCGTCTGTGGCGTCCTCCTGCGGCAACCATCGACCCAGTATCAGTCGACTCCAGCAGCTTTCCCACTCCTTGCGACCCGCGGGAGCAAACGCTCCAGTCGGTCGAGGCTTCAGCGGTGGGTGAAGCATACGGTGGCCCACCAGTCGGAAACCCCTCAAGTCGCGGCGATCGAGCCCGATGAAACTCTCTACGGCCTGTTCGATCTGTCGACTGGCTCCATAGAGACCGCATCCGAGTGCGACAGCAATGACCCGGTGGCGGAAGTCTTGATGGTCAATGGACCATGCAGCCCTCCTGGCTTCAACTGTGAAGACGGAGGCGACGGGAACGGCGATCCGTCGCACGTTCATGAGGAGTGCCGCCCCGAACCCCTCTCCTCGTAGCAGAGGGAGGAACTTCGCCGCCGGAACATGGATGCATTGCATACTCCTATAGTTGGAGAAACCCCTGAGGCCCAGGCCTTGGAGCAGGCACGCTTGGCCAACCTGGCTGAGCGCACTCGACTGGAGAACCTCCAGCGCGCACTCGATGATCGCGCTCGACAACGAGCTCCTGAGTCCAGTCGACACCATCTTTTTCCACCTCCGACTCAGGTATACCGAACACCGATCCAGAATTTAGCAGTTGCTGCCTGGATAGCAGAGTCGATCCAACCTTCCCAATCAGAAGCTGGCCGAGGTCTGGTGCAGATCAGAGCCTTGCTCCGGGCAGCGGGAGAGCAGAATACGGTCGTATCTCAGTCGCGGAATAGGATCCATAGCAGATCCGTGGTCGCAGACACAGTTCAGTCGGCCCATAGCCCAAGATCGCCCCCGAGGCGTGAGGGACAGGGAGATCGGCGTGATCAGTACAAAAACCGAGAGCAGTATGATCGTCGTGCCGATCGCGATGATCGCCGTCGAGTGCCCACGCCTCCTCCAAGGAGTAGGTCATACGTGCCTCGGCCACATGAAGACAGACGCCCTCACAGGGTCGGACGAGGTATTCCAGTCGACCCCAGGGAGCCAGGCTTTGATGCGAGATCTATTCTCGTGCAGGGCTTGGTCGACAGAAACAGAGCTCACCGAGAGGGCCATGACAGAGATCCGCAAACCAGCAACAGGGTGCATGTCTCTGGTCCAGAGTGCTTCAGCAGAGCTATCAGGGCTGCGGTGATTCCCCCCAACTTCACGTTGGCGTCTGGAGTCGGTAAGTTCACCGGAGAGTCCAAGCCTGACACTTGGCTTGAAGACTACCGAGTGGCTGTCCAGATTGGTGGCGGCAATGATGAAGTGGCCATGAAACACCTTCCTCTGATGTTGGAGGGTTCGGCTAGAGCATGGCTGAATCAGTTAGCGCCTGGCAGCATCTATACTTGCGAAGATCTCGCCCGAGTGTTTGTCAGAACATTCGAGGGCCCTTGCAAACGGCCGTCAGGTTTGACAGAATTATAGTGTTGTGTTCAGAAACCGAATGAAACTTTGAGGGATTATATCCAGAGATGGATCACCCTACACCACACGGTAGAAGATGTGTCGGATCATCAGGCAATTTGTGCCTTTAAGGAAGGCATCGGGTATCGGGAGTTGAATATGAAATTCGGCCGGACAGGAAATATGACTCTGGCTCGGATGATGGAAATTGCCACCAAGTATGCCAATGGTGAAGAAGAAGAGCGACTCCGGAGTGGCAAGCACAAAGCAGTCGCCCACGAAGCCGGAGGAGGAAACTCCAGTCGGAAATAGAAGCGCAAGGCCGAGCCAGCTGCTCCGGGTGAAGCCTTGGCTGTGGTTCAAGGAAAGTTCAAGGGGAAGCCCAAAGGGCCGTAGAACCCCAAGAAAGTAAAAGATCAAGATGGAAATGATGTGTTGGATCTGCTGTGCCATATCCACACCAAAAAAGATGAAGAAGGTAATTTCATTTACCCGAAGCACACCACTCGGCAGTGTCGGCTCCTAATCTAGCAGTTCCGAGAGAAATAGCCCAAGGAAAAGGAGAAGGAAGCAGACAAGGCTGAGGATGAGGGAGAGGATGATGATGGTTATCCCCACGTGAATTCCACTCTGATGATTTTTGCTCACGTTGAGAGCAAAAGTCGATTGAAAGTCATCAACAGGGAAGTGAACATGGTCGCCCCGGTGACACCCAGATACTTGAAGTGGTCACAGACTGCCATTACATTCGACCAGTCTGACCATCCAGCGCACATCGCCACCCCTGGGAGGCAAGCACTGGTGGTCGACCCGGTGGTCGAAGGCACTCGACACTACTAGGAAAAGGGCTATAGATGGAATTGACACTAATGGCGCACCAGACATGTGGTGCGCCACTACTATATACTAATGGCGCACCATGTGTTGGTGCGCCATTAGTGTCCAAATACTAATGGCGCACCACATCCACGGTGCGCCATTAGTAACAAGATTTTTTTTTTGAAAACTAGTAATGGCGCACCGTGGGAGTGGTGCGCCATTACTAGTTAAACTAGTAATGGCGCACCACATCCACGGTGCGCCATTAGTAAAAAAATTCAATTTTTTTTCAATTTTTTTTTTCAAAACTAGTAATGGCGCACCGTGGGAGTGGTGCGCTATTACTAGTTAAACTAGTAATGGCGCACCACACCCACGGTGCGCCACTAGTAATTTTTTTCAAAAAAAAATTCAAATTTTTTAGTACTTTCTGAAAACTAGTAATGGCGCACCGTGGGAGTGGTGCGCCATTACTAGTTCAACTAGTACTAGTTGAACTAGTAATGGCGCACCACTCCCACGGTGCGCCATTACTAACTTGGCCCAAAAATACCTCGCATGCACCCCCCCCCCTTGGACCGCCTTTTCAGTTTAAAAAAATAAAAGAAAGTGATAACAATGTCAAAAAAATAAAAGAAAATAAGTTTCCCATGTGATATGTGGTCTAGTTGTTGGGAAAAATTTACAAATATGAATTTTGACTTTATTTGCAAAATCTCTCTAGAATTTGTAAAATGGGGATAACTTTTGCATACGAACTCAGATTAAAAAGTTTTCTATATGAAAAATCATCTACTCGAAAAGTTACATCCGAATTTAATGCGAGAAACCCTGTTAAACATTTTCAAAATCCTCAAAAACCTAACAGAAAAAAGTTACGGGGCTTTTAAGATCTGGAGGCAAAAATTCAAAAAATTTCAAACTTACTAGTGGAGCACCGTATGCTAGGTGCGCCACTAGTAACAGAAAAAAAAATTAGTTTCGATTTTTTTTTCAAAATATGATACGTAATATGAACGGAAGTTTGAAATATTTATTCAAAATTTCATCACACTCATGAACATGAACAAAGTCCTAAACATCAACAAGGTTTAATATGGATAGAACTTTGAAGTTAAGCGTGCTTGGGCTGGAGTAGTGTGAGGATGGGTGACCTTTTGGGAAGTTTGACCACGGAGTGCGATTTGACCTGAGATTAAGCATATTGACCCAAGATTAAGCCATAGTGACCCGAGATTAAGAAAAAAATAAATAAATGAAATTTTTTAAAAAAAAATTGAAATTTTGAAAAAAAATATTACTAATGGCGCACTTCTATGTGGTGCGCCATTACTAAGTCAGATAGTAATGGCGCACTTCTATGTGGTGCGCCATTACTAAGTCAGATAGTAATGGCGCACCTCTAGGCATACTAATGGCGCACTATAGGTGCGCCATTAGTATTTGGTATACTAATGGCGCACCAGTGGTGTGCCATTACTAAAAAATACTAGTGGCGCACCAGTAGTGCGCCATTAGTAGGCAAAACTGGTGCGCCACTAGTAGGCCTTTTCCTACTAGTGCGACTGACAAAGGTCCTGATGGACGGTGGCAGTGGCCTGAACATACTGTATGCAGAGACGTTGAAGGGAATGGGCATTCCGATGTCCAGACTCAGTGAAAGCCATATGAGTTTCCATAGGGTCATTTCAGGAAACAAGGCTGCATCCCTCGGTCAGATTGCGCTCGACGTGGTTTTCGGTGATTCCAAAAATTACCGCAAAGAAAAGTTGACGTTTGAAGTTGTGGATTTCCAAAGTGCTTATCATGCAATTCTGGGCAGGCCAGCTTATCCACGATTTATGGCTCGACCATGTTACGTGTACCTCAAACTGAAGATTCCTAGTCCCAGAGGAGTGATCACTATCTCTGGTAATCGGAAGAAGGCAGAAGAGTGCTTCCAGAAGGGCTCAAAGATCGCCGATGCCCAGATGACCGTGGTAGAATTGCAAGAATACCAGAAAAATGCAGATCCGAGTGGCTTGCTGCGAGCCAAGAAGCCAGCCACAGATTCAACATTCCAGTCGTATGGTGAAACGAAGTCGATTCACATTCACCCGACAGATCCCAATGCTGCTCCAACTCACATTTCAACCTCACTCGACTCCAAATAGGAAGAAGCGCTCATCCAGTTCCTCCGTGAGAACTGGGACATCTTTGCATGGAAGCCTTCTGACATGCCGGGTGTTCCCAGGGGACTGGCTGAGCATCGTTTGCGAGTTGACCCGAAGGTGAAACCAGTCAAAGAGCATCTTCGACGGTCCGCCGTCCAGAAAAGAAAGGCAATCGGTGAAGAGGTGGCTCGGCTTTTGGCAGCTGAGTTTATCCGAGAGATTTACCACTCCGAGTGGTTAGCCAATGTTGTCATGGTCCCAAAGAAAGATGACTCACTTCGCATGTGCATTAATTTCAAGCATATCAATCGGGCCTGCCCGAAAGATCACTTTCCTCTCCCTCGCATCGATCAGATAGTCGACTCGACTGCAGGATGCGAGCGTTTGTCCTTTTTGGACGCCTACTCCGGGTACCACCAGATCCGTCTGTACGGACCCGACGAGATAAAGACAGTTTTTATCACCCCATTTGGGTGCTTCTGTTATGTCACAATGCCATTCGGTTTGAAGAATGCCGAAGCCACATTCATGCGGATGATTCAGAAGTGCCTGCTCACTCAAATCAGTCGGAATGTGGAAGCATACATGGATGACATTATGGTCAAGTCACGTAAAGGTTCCGACCTACTGACTGACCTTGCTGAAACTTTTTCCAACCTCAGAAGGTATGATATCAAGCTCAATCCATCAAAGTGCACGTTTGGAGTTCCAGGCGGAAAGTTACTCGGTTTCCTCGTTTCCGAACGAGGAATCGATGCTAACCCAGAGAAAGTAGGCGCTATACTCCGAATGAAACGCCCTGTGTGTGTGCATGATGTCCAGAAGCTTACTGGTTGCTTGGCCGCCCTAAGTCAATTCATTTCTCGCCTCGATGAAAAGGCGCTACCTCTTTACCGACTGATGAAGAAATCAGATAAGTTCCAGTGGACCCCAAAAGCTGATGCAGCGTTTGCAGAGCTAAAAGCCCTTCTTTCCACCCAGCCGGTGCTTGCTGCTCCAATCAGCAAAGAGCCTCTATTGCTTTATATAGCAGCCACCGGACAAGTCGCCAGTACAGTACTTACGGTCGAGCGGGAAGAAGAAGGAAAAGCTTATAAAGTTCAATGCCCAGTTTATTATATTTCTGAAGTCCTGACCCCGTCGAAGCAGAGATATCCTCATTATCAGAAACTTGTCTATGGGATTTACATGACCACGAAGAAGATTGCACACTATTTCTCGGATCACTCTGTTACATTCGTCAGCGATGCTCCATTGTCAGAGATTCTGCACAACAGAGATGCAACTGGTCGAGTGGAAAAATGGGCGATTGAACTCCTTCCCTTGGATATCAAGTTTGAGGCAAAGAAAGCTATCAAGTCCCAAGCAATAGCAGATTTCCTCGCCGAGTGGATCGAACAGCAACTGCTGACTCAAGTTCATTCTGAGCACTGGACCATGTTCTTTGATGGATCCAAAATGCTGAATGGTTCTAGTGTCGGGGTAGTGCTGGTATCCCCCCGAGGAGACAGGCTCAGATATGTCCTCCAGATTCACTTTGACTCCTCCAACAATGAAGCAAAATATGAAGCACTCCTGTATGGGTTGCGCATGGCCATCTCACTCGGCATCCGTCGCCTCATGGTCTATGGCGACTCAGATTTGGTAGTTAATCAAGTGATAAAGGAGTGGGAAGTCAGAAGCCCAGCCATGACTGGTTACTGCAACGCGGTGAGAAAGCTTGAGAAGAAGTTTGAGGGGTTAGAACTCCACCACATACCCCGACTGAAAAATCAAGCAGCCGATGACTTGGCAAAAATAGGTTCCAAGAGAGAAACCATTCCCAGCAATGTGTTTTTGGAGCATATTCACTCGCCGACAGTTTAGGAAGATCCTTTTACTGAAGAGCCCCTGCAACCTAAGAGCGCCACAGATCCGACTGAAGTCGAGGTCCCAGCCGTGGTCGACCTGATCATGGAGGTTCTGGCCATTACTCCCGACTGGACAGTGCCCTACATTGCGTACATCCTCAGTAAAGAACTCCTAGAGGATGAAGAAGAGGCTCGATAGATCGTCCGTCGATCCAAGGCCTTTACTGTGATAAGAGGACAACTGTTCAGGGAAAGCGTGACTGGAGTCGGTTAGAAATGCATAACACCAGAAGAAGGTCGAATGATCCTCAATGACATCCACTCGGGGACCTATGGTCATCATGCGTCCTCTCGGGCCATCGTGGCTAAAGCATACCGAGATGGATTCTATTGGCCATGAGCAAATGAAATGGCAAAATATATAGTCGACAGATGTGAAGGCTGCCAGTTTTACTCAGACATGTCTCACAAGCTAGCGTCAGCCCTGAAGACCATCCCCCTCATCTGGCCCTTTGCTGTTTGGGGACTGGATATGGTTGGACCGCTGAGAACCGGCAGGAGCGGCTTCACTCATGTGCTCGTTGCAGTCGACAAGTTTACCAAATGGATCAAAGCTAAACCTATCAAGAACCTTGATGCTAGCACCGCTGTCAGTTTTATCAAAGAATTGACATTCAGATATGGAGTCCCACACAACATCATCACGGACAATGGGTCGAACTTTGATTCTGATGAGTTCAGAGCTTTCTGCGCCTCTCAGGTTACTCGAGTCGACTATGCTTCAGTCGCTCACCCGCAGTCGAACGGACAAGCAGAAAGAGCCAATGGCCTAATTCTCAAAGGACTGAAACCCCGACTGATGCGTGATCTCAAACACGCAGCAGGCGCTTGGTTTGATGAATTTCCGTCAGTTCTGTGGGGTTTAAGGATAACTCCTAATCGGTTTACCGGACGAACTCCTTTCTTCTTAGTCTATGGAGCCGAAGCTGTTCTGCCAAGTGACCTGCTCGACAACGCACCCCGAGTCAAGCTCTTCTCCGAAGCGGAAGCAGAGCAGGCCCGACAAGATGATACGTCTCCAACGTATCTATAATTTTTGATTGCTCCATGCTATATTATCTACTATTTTGGGCAATATTGGGATTTATTATCCACTTTTATATTAATTTTGGGACTAACCTATTAACCGGAGGCCCAGCCCGGATTTGCTGTTTTATACCTATTTCAGTGTTTCGAAGAAAAGGAATATCAAACGGAGTGGAAACGGAACGAAATCAACTGGAGAAATTATTTTTGGAACGAAAGCCACCGGATAGACTTGGACTCCACGTCAGGAGATACGGGAGGTGCTCACGAGGGTGGGGGCGCCCCCCCTAGGGCGCGCCCCCCTGCCTCGTGGGGCCCTCGTAGCTCCTCCGACATACCCCCTGCACCCATATATACCTACGTATCGTAAAACTTCAAAAACGAATATTAGATCGGGAGTTCCGCCGCCAGAAGCCTCCGTAGCCACCAAAAACCAATCTAGACCCGTTCCGGCACCCTGCCGGAGGGGGCAATCCCTCTCCGGTGGCCATCTTCATCATCCCGGTGCTCTCCATGATGAGGAGGGAGTAGTTCTCCCTCAGGGCTGAGGGTATGTACCAGTAGCTATGTGTTTGATCTCTCTCTCTCTCTCTCTCGTGTTCTTGATTTGGCACGATCTTGATGTATCGCGAGCTTTGCTATTATAGTTGGATCCTATGTTTCTCCTCCCCCTCTTCTCTCTTGTAATGAATTGAGTTTCCCCTTTGAAGTAATCTTATCCGATTGAGTCTTTAAAGATTTGAGAACGCTTGATGTATGTCTTGCCGTGGATATCTGTGGTGACAATGGGATATCACGTGATTCACTTGATGTATGTTTTGGTGATCAACTTGCGGGTTCCGCCCATGAACCTATGCATAGGGGTTGGCACACGTTTTCGTCGTGATTCTCCGGTAGAAACTTTGGGGCACTCTTTGCGGTCCTTTGTGTTGGTTGAATAGATGAATCTGAGATTGTGTGACGCATATCGTATAATCATACCCACGGATACTTGAGGTGACATTGGAGTATCTAGGTGACATTAGGGTTTTGGTTGATTTGTGTCTTAAGGTGTTATTCTAGTACGAACTCTAGGGCTGTTTGTGACACTTATAGGACTAGCCCAACGGATTGATTGGAAAGAATAACTTTGAGGTGGTTTCGTACCCTACCATAATCTCTTCGTTTGTTCTCCGCTATTAGTGACTTTGGAGTGACTCTTTGTTGCATGTTGAGGGATAGTTATGTGATCCAATTATGTTAGTATTGTTGAGAGGACTTGCACTAGTGAAAGTATGAACCCTAGGCCTTGTTTCCTAGCATTGCAATACCGTTTACGCTCATTTTTATCATTAGTTACCTTGCTGTTTTTATAATTTCAGATTACAAATACCTTTATCTGCCATCCATATACCACTTATTTCACCATCTCTTCGCCGAACTAGTGCACCTATACAATTTACCATTGTATTGGGTGTGTTGGAGACACAAGAGACTCTTTGTTATTTGGTTGCAGGGTTGCTTGAGAGAGAGACCATCTTCATCCTACGCCTCCAACGGATTGATAAACCTTAGGTCATCCACTTGAGGGAAATTTGCTAATGTCCTACAAACCTCTGCACTTGGAGGCCCAACAACGTCTACAAGAAGAAGGTTGTGTAGTAGACATCACAAGATTCAGTCGATCTCTTAGAGGAGGAAAGAGATATGGCCTTGATCCAGTCGACCATTTATCAGCAAGACTTGCGTCGATTCCACGCCAGAAATGTGAGGGGTCGAGCCTTTCAAGAAGGAGACCTGGTTCTTCGAGTGGATCAACAAAAACCACACAAGCTTGCCCCGAGTTTGGAGGGCCCCTTCATCATCACCAAAGTTCTCCACAACGGAGCATACCATCTTTACAGTATTGAGCATCAGAAAGACGAGCCACGGGCTTGGAACGCGGAGCTGCTCCGCCCCTTTTATACTTAAGCACTCATTTCAATAAAATGTAATAAGGAACACTTTTGTAATTTGTTTATCAAAGACAAGAGCTTATGGTCCTATCATTCGATTGTTGTGTTCTTCTTTACTTCTGAAATCCCCCAGTGGGTGGGCTTAGTCGCGAATCCGTTTCGCCTAAGTTCGAAAGAAAATCCTACCGAGTGGAGAGCAATCCACCCACTCAGGGGCTTAGCTGCAGTCCAGTACTCGCCTAAGTTCTCCCACTAGGAGGCTTAGCTGCAGTCCAGTACTCGCCTAAATTCGAAAGAAAATCCTACCAGAGCAATCCTCCCACTCAGGGGCTTAGCTGCAGTCCAGTACTCGCCTAAGTCCTCCCACTAGGAGGCTTAGCTGCAGTCCAGTACTCACCTAAGTTCTCTCTCTAGGGGACTTAGCTGCAGTCCAGTACTCGCCTAAGTTTGAAAAAATCCTACCGAGTGGAGAGCAATCCTCCCACTCAGGGGCTTAACTGTAGTCCAGTACTCGCCTAAGTTCTCTCACTAGGAGACTTAGCTGCAGTCCAGTACTCGCTTAAGTTTGAAAAAATCTATCGAGTGGAGAGCAATCCTCCCGCTCGGGGGCTTAGATGCAGTCTAGTACTCGCCTAAGTTCTCTCACTAGGAGACTTAGCTGCAGTCCAGTACTCGCCTAAGTTCGAAAAAATCCTACCGAGTGGAGAGCAATCCTCCCGCTCGGGGGCTTAGCTGCAGTCCAGCACTTGCCCAAGTTCTTCCACTAGGAGAATTAGCTGCAGTCTAGTACTCGCCTAAGTTTGAAAAAATCCTACCGACTGGAGACAATCCTCCCACTCGGGGGCTTAGCTGCAGTCCAGTACTCGCCTAAGTTCTCTCACTAGGAGGCTTAGCTGCAGTCCAGTACTCGCCTAAGTTTGAAAAAAATCCTACCGAGTGGAGAGCAATCCTCCCACTCGGGGGCTTAGCTGCAGTCCAGTACTCGCCCAAGTTCTTCCACTAGGAGACTTAGCTGCAGTCCAATACTCGCGTAAGTTCGAAAAAATCTTACCGAGTGGAGGACAGTCCTCCCACTCGGGGGTCTTAGCTGCAGTCCAGTACTCGCCTAAGTCCGAAACATACCACGACGAGGTGCAGGTCGACCGCAACCTTCTCCTTAGGAGCTACGGCACAAGTACAACGTACGCTCCATCCCTATCCGCAACGGCGACGAGGTGCAGGTCGACTGCAACCTTCTCCTTCGGAGCTACGGCACAAGTACAACGTACGCTCCACCCCTATCCGCAAGGAAGACGAGGTGCAGGTCGACTGCAACCTTCTCCTTCGGAGCTACGGCACAAGTACAACGTATGCTCCATCCCTATCCGCAAGGACGACGAGGTGCAAATCGACTGCAACCTTCTCCTTCAGAGCTACGGCACAAGTACAACGTCCGCTCCATCCCTATCCGCAAGGACGACGAAGCGTTCCGAGCAGTGAGCAAAGTCCATTCGAAGGCAAACGCAGGCACATTTGGAGATAAACCAAATTCAGATAAATCCTAAAAGTAACAAGCAGCAAATCAAAAGTACTTGGGCACCAAGCCCGAAGGAGTTCAACAGTTACAGCAATCACTCGGCATTCCGAGGCAAATTTAAAGCAGATTCAAGTTTCATAAGTTTGTTCACTCGGCCGGAGGAGGGCTGGCAGGCTCTACGAATGAGTCTAGATCGATCCCATCAGCGATCCGAGTGGCGGCGGCAATGAAAGTCTCCATGAAGGACTGGAAGTCATGCTTTTTGGTGTTAGCGACTTTGATCGCAGCCAGCTTGTCTTCACGAGCCTCCTTGCAATGGACTCGCACCAAGGACAGCGCCACGTCAGCACCACACCAGGCGGAGGATTTCTTCCATTCTTGCACTCGGTTAGGGATCTCGTTCAGTCGAGTCATCAGGGATTCCAGGTCATTTTGGAGTGTCGCCCTCGGCCAAAGCGATGAGTCGATTTGGGAGACTACCTCCTTCAGGCGCATGAGGTAGCTTGTGGCGCTGGCGATACGGGACTCCAGTCGGAGCACGTTCATTGCAGTTTCGTCGCAGACTGGAGAAGCGATAGGGTCCATACCTGTCTCGACCCTTCCAGTTTCCTCGTCGAAGTCTTGGCAGAATTCTGCAGCCAAAAATTAGTGAATCAACCGAGCAAGATCCGATCGCAAGCATCAACACAGTCGGCTTAGAAGAAATACCTTCCAGCGTGAGATAGAGCTTCTTGGCAAGAGTCCTCAGATAAGCTTCCGTGTCATTCCTCTTGCGGATTGCAGACTCCAACTTTTCATTCAGTACGACCTTGTCCTTCTTCAGACTCGTCACTTCGCGGTTAGCTTCATTAAGACAAGATTTCAGTTTGTTCACCTCCCCTTCCAGCGTTCCGATTGAAGCAAGCTTCTGGTCTGCGAGAGCAGTTTTATCTTGGGCTGCTTTTTGCGCGGCGGCGAGGTCCGAGTCCTTCTTCTCCAGAGCCAACTTCATTTTCTCTGCAAAAGAAACAATCGAATCAAAGAAGATATCAAAGAAATATATTGAAAGTCAGTCGACAGTCAGTTACCTTCCATGCCAGCGGCTTCGCCTTGAGCTTTCTTCAGATTCTGCTGGGCCAATTCCAAGTCGAGGTTGAGTTGCCTCTGCTTCTCCTCAAGTTCAGCAAACTTAGAAATAAGAGTACAAGACTTCTGTAGAAGGCAAAAAATGGATCAGTCGATAAGATCAAAGGTTGTTTACTTCCGAGTGAATAAAACCTAAGAAGTTCGCTTAGACCCCAGTCGACTGCACACAGTCGACTGCGGTCTCAGGGGCTACACCCAGCGGGTGCACTTGGCGTGCCCCCACTGACTAAGACTCAACTCGTCCGGTCCGCCCGGACCAAGTCAAAAAAAGTTGTTCAGACCACAGCCGACTGCCAGCAGTCGACTGCGGTCTCGGGGACTACACCCAATTGGTGCACTTGGCGTGCCCCCACCGGTTCAGATCCTACTCGACCGGTCCGCCTGAGTCGAGTGTAAGGAGTGAAAAAGAAAGGAAAGTAGAACTCAGACCACAGTCGACTGCCAGGAGTCGACCGCGGTCTTGGGGACTACACCCAGTGGGTGCACTTAGCGTGCCCCCACCGGTTCAGATCCCACTCACCCAGACCGAGTGGAAGAGCAAAACTACCAAAAACAACAAAACACCCAACGGGTGCTCTAATTCGACGCAAACAACAGGAGATTGTGTAGAAGAAGATTTTTCGAGTAACATTTCCTCATAGAGCAAAAACAGTCGGAAAGTCTACTCACCTGGACATTGGCCCGAAGAGCAGCACTGGCGGCGTAGGAAGCCTAGCTGTTTTCATGCACCATCTTCGCCCGCTCCATCATCATGTCAGCCTATCGGATGGCTTCCACAGCCGCTTCCGACTGGTTGTCCGGGACGGGATAGCTGGTGAAAAAGTGAGCAGAGGACCCAGGTGCGGCGGCTTGGAGCTCCGTGGCGTGGAGTTGGACGACTGAAGGAATCACGGGCGCAGTCGGCGATGTGGAGTGCTCACTCGACAAGGGTGCAGCGAAGGTCACAGAGGCCCTGCCCGCGTCTTCAGGCTGACGGGCGGGAGGTGTCATAGTTGGTTCTTGCCGATACATCCTACCAGCTGCTACCTTCTTGCTCTTCCTAGGCTTAAGAGCCACATCTTCCTCGTCATCTAGAAGATCGATGACGTTGGGTGGAGCTGCAAGTCAGATCATTCGACCCCAAGTGAACCACTAGAACGCAATCAACCAAAGAATCAAGAACAAAATTGCAAGAGTTTATACCTGGGTTGGAGGTTACCGCATCTTCCATCTCCTCGTCCTGGTACTGGAGAGAAGTGGTTCCTGACGTAGCAGCACTACAAAGACCCGCATTCAATCAGTTACGTCCAGTTAATCGAGTGGACGAAAAGGAATAGTCAGATGATTACCCGGAGATAGTAGGGACGGTCACTTTGATCCTTGGCAAAGCTTTTGGCAGTTTGGAGGAGGTGGCTTTCGGTGCTTTCGGTGCTGGAGGTGGCACAACTTTGGACTGCTTTGGAGCCTTCTCAGTTGGCGTTGGGGAAGACGTCCTGGGACGCTTCGAAGACTATCCAATCGGCGCGGCCACCAAGCCCGGAGCGATCGCCGGGTCATGAGCATGTTTGGATCTCCTCTCCCTGCGAGGAGGTGAGTTGACTTCTTCATCATCAGTCGATGTGTCACTCTCCTCGACCTCCTCGGCATCCGAGTGCCCCTCACCGCTCTCGCCCCCGCTCGCTTCTTCCTCGACGTCTTGTTCCTGCACTCCGTTGGGCATTGAGTCCATGTCGATGAGGGCCTGAAAGGACAACGATCAAAGGAAATTCAGTCGACCATAAAAAAGATGTCACACGGTGAATCGAAATGATACTTGATAAAACAGAATTATACCTGCTCCGGCTGGTGCGAGTTGTCGAATGGAATCACCCTCCTAGACCCCCGAGGGTTGTCTTTGTTGCTGGTGATCCCCATCAACCACTTCTCCAAGGTATCTTCGCTGACATCCTCCGGGTGGATCCGAGTGGAATCCTCGAGCCCAGAGTACATCCACATCGGATGATCACGCGCCTGAAGCGGTTGGATGCGTCGATCGAGAAAGACCTCCAGCAGGTCCATTCTGGTCACCCCGTCGTGGACGAGTTGGACGGCCCGCTCGAACAGCACCTTGACCTGCGCCTTCTCTTCTGGAACTACCTTCAGGGGGGCGGGCTTCTCCACTCGAGCCAAGGAAAATGGAGGAAGTCCAGACGACTGACCCGGGGTCGGCTGATCCTTGCAGTAGAACCAAGTCGACTGCCAGCCCCAGACCGAGTCGGGAAGGATCATGGATGGGAAGGTACTGTTGCTCCTCATCTGGATCCCCAAACCCCCGCACATCTGGATCACTTGTGTCCTCCCGTCACTCGGATTGGCCTTTTTGACCGACTGGGAGCGGCAGGTGAAGATGTGTTTGAAAAGACCCCAGTGCGGTCGACAGCCCAAGAAATTTTCACACATCGACACAAAAGCAGCCAGATAGACTATGGTGTTTGGAGTGAAATGGTGAAGTTGAGCCCCAAAGAAATTCAAAAAACCCCGGAAGAAAGGATGGGGAGGCAGTGAGAATCCGCGATCTACGTGGGTGTCGAGGAGAACGCACTCACCCTCCCTTGGCTGTGGCTCGGTTTCGTTCCCCGGGAGCCGTGCCGACTTGTGGGGGGTCAGTCCCCCCTCCACCAGGTCGTCGAGGTCGTCCTGGGTGATTGTCGAGTGGATCCAGTCGCCCTGGATCCAGCCCGGCGGCAGGCCGGATCTCGACGAGGATCCGCCCCAGCTGGTCCGCTTGCCCTTCGCCTTCGCGGTTGCCTTCTTCGCGCGCTCTAGCGCCACCGTCTTCTCTTTCCCCATGGCGACGGGTCGAGCTCGAGCGAGAGTCCGGCGACGAGGGCGGAAGCGAGCGTGGCAGAGAGATCGGGAGAAGAAGAGAGAATGGGAGCGCACGGGGCAGAGGCCTGGTCCGAGTCCTTTTATAAGGTCGTCCCTCGAGTGACTGACTGGTGGACCCAGATGATCTAAACAAATCCCGCAACAGTCGCGCGCAGTACGTGGCGAAAAAGGTGGCACGGGGATCAAGGAGACTTGCCTAATCCGTCTCGATAACCTCGGTTCCGTCCGTCTAGCGCACTTCCCAAAATTCGAATCCCGCAAAATCCGCGGAGAGCAGAGCAACCTGTCAGACTGAAGACAAACATCCTCTACATCATCATTCGGAATTCTACCGTGAAAACTCACTCGACAAAAACCAAGAATGGACCAAGGCGACTGAGAAAGGAGTCGACGTCGTCACCTCAACTCATTGTTCCAGAACAAGATATACTCATAGCACAAAGAATGGGTCGGAAGTGTTCCCAACTCCTTCCTCACTCAAACCCTGATCCATTCGGGGGCTAATGATGAAGTTTTGTACTTAGGGTAGGGTCATGGATCTATCCAACATACCCTCCCCAAGGACATCTCTACAAAGAATCAGAAGCAGTCGAAGAGAAACCATCATCCACTCGACCGTGAAGATGTTCTCACTCGACCACCTTGAAGACACTCGACCACCAGAAGATGAGAAACTCTCCACTCTGCAACGGTCAGGACTTAAACCATAGCTTTATGGGCATTTACAACACTTTACTGTAGACGTTACCAGTAACGCCCCTCCTTTATGAGCATTGAACCTTGTGTAACAGAGGGGGGCTGGGGTCCTGGCGTACTCTATATAAGCCACCCCCTCCTCTGGGACAAGGGTTCACACTTTCTGTAATTCACACGCATATATCCAGTCGACCACCTTCGGGCTCCGAGACGTAGGGCTGTTACTTCCTCCGAGAAGGGCCTGAACTCGTAAAACTCGTGTGTACAACTCCTCCATAGCTAGGATCTTGCCTCTATTCCTACCCCCTATTCTACTGTCAGTCTTAGAACCACGACACTAGTGGCTTCTTGGGGAGCATTGTGTCTCCACACCGCTCCAAACGGAGATTAGCATCCGCAAGGGTGTGAACTTCGGGATACACCATCGTCTCCGCGTGCCTCGGTTATCTCTTACCCGAGCTTTGTACTTATGCACTTTAATTTGTGATAGCCATATTGGTTCTTGTCATATATCTTGCTATCACCTAGTAGTTTATCTTGCTTAGCATAAGTTGTTGGTGCACATAGGTGAGCCTAGTTGTTGTAGGTTTTCTGCTTGTCAAATTAACCGCTAGGTTTATTCCGCATTTGTTCAAGCCTAAACCGTAATTATTTTCAAAACGCCTATTCACCCCCCCCCCCCTCTTGGCGACATCCATGAGCTTTCAGCAACGGCGGCGGGCAGGTCGGGGCGACGGCGGGGAAGAGCTCAAGGCGATTGCAGGGATGGCGTGCCACGCTCGCTACGGCCCGACGGGGCGACGCAGCGGTAGAACGAGGGTTGGTGCAGCCTCGAGGACGGCCTGGAGTGGACGGCCTCGATGCGCCGGTTGACCGCGAGCCGCGACACTACGGCCCTAAGGGGCGACGAAGCGGCAGCGCGCGAGGTGGTGCAACCACGGGGACGGCCTCAGGGCGGCGGCGGGGATCACGTGTCGTGGCACTATGGCCCGAAGGGGCGACGCAGATGCGGCACGGGTCGGTGCTGCCACAGGGGGAACCACGGGGCGGCAGTGCTGCGGCCCGACGGGGCGATGCAGTGGCAGCCTGTTGCTCGATCGACGGAGGGGCGCACTGAACTCGAGGACAGGATGATGATGGCCGGCGTAGATCGACGAGCAGGCCACGCGCCGATGACGGCCGTGAGGAACCGCCTGTCGCGCGAGGCCGCCGGGTCGGGGCGATGGGCAGGCAGACGTGCGGACGACGGCCGTTAGGTGCCGCCTGTCGCGCGAGGCCACCAGGGCGATGAAGAGGCCGGCCGGTCGCGCCGGTACCGGAGTAGAGGCACACGGGGGTCGACGGTGGCGGCGGGCGCGCAAACCGATCAAGCATAGATCGAAAAACCAAAAAGAAAAACGCCGATCAAAATGACCAGCGAGAGAGCGAAAAAACCCGGAGTAAGGGCTCGGGAAAAAGACTCTCTAGGGCAGACAGTCAACACGGCCGGCGGACGAACCCTACGTACGGGCGACGCGGCCCCCGGCGGTGGTCATGGAGGCCGACCGCCCCGGGGGCGGTGCGCGGATGCGGAAGCGGCGGCGGCGGCTAGGGTTTAGAACCCGGAAACTAATACCATGTTAAAAGGGAAAGAGAAATTTGTTTGAATAGTTTATTTGATTTGTTGTATTGCTTGAACCTCGTGGGAATATATATAGAAGTACAATGATCAATTTAAAATACAAGACAAGACATGACCGATCCTAGTCTATCTCATATTTCCTTATAATCAATATACTCAACAGTGTGAAATAGTGGTGTTTGAGTGGATCCATCATCAAATGCACGGGACCCATCATCAAATATGGTAGGCGCATACGCTCTATAATATGAAAATACACGTGGATCCCGAGGACGACCAAAGGCTGTGATTCCGGCCTCATCTGTTCCCACGACCAGAAACAAATTTTCGTGTTTGAGTTGGCAACTTTGACATTGATGCGCTGTAAATTTTCCATCTATGATTTAATTTTGCATGTAATATTTGTCTATCTAGATTCAGTACACCTCGCAATATTGTGTAGAAGGATGTGCATTAGCCTATTATTTATTTCCCTTCTATTAAAGTTTTGCCAACCATATACTCCCTTTGTTCCAAATTAATTGAAATTCTAGGGGAAAAGGTGTAGACGTCAATGTACACAATTTGCAAGGCATAAAATATGACATTTAAAGAATTTTGCAAGATGAATACATCAACATAATTTTTGATTGACCTAACTAAATTCTTTTCACATATAATTAGTGGTCAGAGATTTAAAATAGTGACCACCAACTTGTATTGCCCAACACCACAACAACGAAAAAAATGGCGCACCATTGATTTGATAAAGTAATAAACCAACCCCATAGATCATACATGATTGACATAAGTTGGAAAAATTAACCACCAACACAATTATAGAAAACCATGTTTGCTCCCTAACTTAACAAATGTATTCTCTATTTCAATTCCTTTTCAATAGTTTAGCAATGTTGATTGGAGAACTACAAAAATATCGAGACAAATTAATATGTACCAGAATATGAAAGGATGCTCTTTCTGTGCTTGATTCAATTTTTTTTGTTCTGGCAGTAAAGAGCTACCAAAGTTGATGCTAGTTAAATTTGTGATTATTTGTAGCTTGGTCTGCTATAGTTTGGTTAGCTGGCTTAATTTTGTATCTTCAAATATCAACTCACAAATGGATTCTTGGCTTATTTTTATATCTTCAAATATCAACTCATAAATGGATAATATATATGTATAAATATATATAATATATATGTATAAAATTCTAGCCCGCGCATCGAGCGGGCTACTTTGCTAGTTCAGATAAAGATAAAGAGGTCATCTAGCAAAAATACCCATTGTGTGCACATCAAGCAACTACATTCATTGACTATTAGCACGTTCACATGCATCCATTCACCCAAATTGCATTCTTCTGCAGCCTTCCATTTAACAGATAGGAGGTCAGAGGAGCTCACTAGCGGGTTGTGACGAGGCGGCTTGGGACGAGGCGGCTTGGGGCGAGCTCGGGCAAGGGTTGGGCTATCTCCGGCGAGGTCTGGCTGAGCTCCCGTGATGCTGTCGACCGGTGTCAAGTTTTTTTGGGTCATGTTAGCACTTACAACGTGCCCCATCCATCAAAATAGTGTCAATGCTCATTTAGTGTTTTTGGCAAACTGTCAGCACAATCTACGGTGGCCTTAGGGCCATGTGAGCGGAGTGGATCCCGGCCCTTGCCGGTAGGGGGCTCCGTTTTTAGATCTTGTTGGACTTCTGTTAGGGTTTGTATCCTCCTCAAGAAGACGAGATGGCGGTTGATACGTCTCCAACGTATCTATAATTTTTTATTGTTCCATGTTATTATATTATCTGTTTGGATGTTTAATGGGCTTTATTATGCATTTTTATATTATTTTGGGACTAACCTATTAACCAAAGGCCTAGTGCAAATTGCTGTTTTTTTGCCTATTTCAATGTTTCGCAGAAAAAGAATATCAAACGGAATCCAAACGAAATGAAACCTTCGCGAAGATCTTTTTTGAAACAAACGCAATCCAGGAGACTTGGAGTGAAGGTCAAGGAAGCAACGAGGCGGCCACGAGGTAGGCCAGGCGCGCCCCACCCTCGTGGGCCCCTCGCAGCTCCACTGACCTACTTCTTTCGCCTATATATACTCTTATACCCTGAAAACATCCAGGGGAGCCACGAAACCACTTTTCCACCGCCGCAACCTTCTATACCCGTGAGATCCCATCTGGGGACTTTTTCCGGCGATCTGCCGGAGGGGGATTCGATCACGAAGGGCTTCTACATCAACACCATAGCCTCTCCGATGATGTGTGAGTAGTTTACCACAGACTTTCGTATCCATAGTTATTAGCTAGATGACTTCTTCTCTTTCTTTGGATCTCAATACAAAGTTCTCCTCGATGTTCTTGGAGATCTATTCGATGTAATTCTTTTTGCGGTGTGTTTGCCGAGATCCGATGAATTATGGGTTTATGATTAAGATTATCTATGAATAATATTTGGTTCTTCTCTGAGTTCTTATATGCATGATTTGATATATTTGGAAGTCTATTCGAATTATCAGTTTGGTTTGGCCTACTAGATTGATATTTCTTGCAATGGGAGAAGTGCTTAGTTTTGGGTTCAATCTTGTGGTGTCCTTTTTCAGTGACAGCAGGGGCAGCAAGGCACGTATTGTATTATTGCCGTCGAGGATAAAAAGATGAAGTTTATATCATATTGCTTGAGTTTATCCCTCTACATCATGCCATCTTGCCTAATGCGTTATTCTGTTCTTCTGAACTTAATACTCTAGATGCATACTGGATAGCGATCGATGTGTGGAGTAATAGTAGTAGATGCAGAATCGTTTTGGTCTACTTGACACGGCCGTGATGCCTATGTTCATGATCATGCCTAGATATTCTCATAACTATGCGATTTTCTATCAATTGCTCAGCAGTAATTTGTTCACCCGTCATAATATATGCTATTTTGAGAGAAGCCACTAGTAAAACCTATGGCCACCGAGTCTACTTTACATCATATTATTTTCCCGTCAATTAGCTATTTTTGTCGCCATTTATTTTACAATCTTTACTTTTCAATCTATAGAACAAAAATATTTATCTTATTATCTCTATCAGATCTCACTTTCGTAAGTGACCGTGAAGGGATTGACAACCCCTTTATCGCGTTGGTTGCGAGGTTCTTGTTTGTTTGTGCAGGTACTAGGCGACTTGCGTGTAATCTCCTACTGGATTGATATCTTGGTTCTCAAAAACTGAGGGAAATACTTACGCTACTTTGATGCATCATCTTTCCTCTTCAAGGGAAAACCAACGCATGCTTAAGAGGTAGCAGCGGTGCCTCCCTGGAGATGGAATAAGGTTCTCTCCTCATAGGCCCCATTCTAGTGGTGCTTCTAGCATCGTCAGTGGACATGTGGAGTTGTGTCTCCGGTAAATTTGTCTTCCGTGAATTTGTTCGGCTCTGATGGTCGTTCATATATGTTCTTATGTCTTCAGGTTGGATTCTTCTGATGTACACTACTCTTTGTCGGTGGCCGTTGCTATCCTTTTGCGCTGGTCCTATGGGGCCTTAGCACAATGACTTTCCGACTGTGTACTACAACAAGTTTTGCTCAGTTCCGGCGAGGAAGGGGCGATGACAGCAGCGTTCCTTCGGCTCGCTTTAATGCTTGGAGTCGTCGATAGGTGGTCTACGGTTCTGGATGTAATTTTTATTATTTCTAATGTTCGTTGTACTATCATAATTGAAAATTAATAGATTGGAAGTTTTTCCAAAAAATTAATGACGGACTTTTGCAAGATAAAAAACTAAATGTGGTTGGTAGTTTATTGATTTAGAGTCCACAAATATATTGGTAATTTGCAATTTACTCGGCATCAAGCGATATGATACATGTTGGACCCCGAACCAGAGAAAAAAACAAAATAAAATTTATGTACGCAGTCGGACTGCAAGGGATCAGTCAACATCAACATGGACATCATCCGCCTTCTTAAGCTCTGAGTCAATCATGTAAAAGGAGAAGAAAAAAATATATATATCAGGAGGAGGCATTTTGAAGCTCAAGCTTATGTGCTATGGCATGGACAGTAAAAAGTAGTAGATGAAATAAAATTTCGGATTTTTTGACAATGAACATAACGCGTGTTCTAACTATAAGCAAGTTTTCACTGACAAAAGACGTGTGTGGTATAAAAACAAGTGCTCTAAAACGCCTTTCTTTGTGCATCCGATTCTTTTTTTTCTCTAGACCACCACACACATTGTACCTTCGTGAAAATTGGCAAGCAGTTAGAAGTGGAACACAAGGCATGTTCATTGTGAAAAAAAAACAGTTTTTTACATATTACTGTTCATGCGGATATGAGCTCGTGCTAACACCTACATATTACTAGGTACCTCCGTATAAATTTACAGGACATCCTGGCGCTCTTATATATAGGACGTCTCATGCATGCATTGAAACAGAGGAAGTATGCGAGAGAAATACTTCCTTCGTTTCATAATATAAGAGCGTTTTTAACATTATTATATTTGAGTTCGGTCGATGCTTATAGCTTGCATCGCATGGACTGTGCCGCAGGTACGAGAAAGCGAGAGCCGCTGGCCTATCTCTGTCGCGTCCGGCCTGCGGTCGGGGTCTTCCTGGATGCAATCCAGCGCTATATCGATGCAGTTGCGAGCTTGTGGAATGCAGTCGTCGGAGCAGCTTTCCACCGTGATCCTTCTCACGTCTCCGTTGCCCCACTCCCTGCGCACCTGCACATGAGCTTGTCACAAGTCATCTACTGTATTCCTACGATCGACGAGCACAAACTCTGAAACTCACAACTCGATCGCCGGCCAGCGCTTACCCGGTCGATGAATTCGACCGAGGAATCATTCACGTTGGCGCAGTCGCCAGTGACTATCTCCAGAATAAGAACGCCGAAACAATATATGTCCACCTTGGCTGAGATCCTGCCCCTGCTAAGGTATTCCGGGGGCATGTACGCCCTGCATCATCCATCAACGGATAAATAAATAGTTAGCACTATAGCCAGAGTGTGTGGAGATTATTATTATCTTGCTACCATATACAGTATATACTTACTTTAGACCAATGACCAGTTCAGTGTAGGAGTGTGTAAGGTCCGCTCTGAAGAGCTTTGACAGGCCGAAATCCGCGATTTTTACATTGGTGATGTCTCCGCGCTCGTTACGGCTGATCAGCACGTTGCTCGCCTTTAGATCCATGTGCACGATCCTCTGTTCAGGGTCCAATTCATGATGAAGATATTGCAAGCCCGAACATATTCCTTGTACTACTTGGTATCGTGCGCACCAGTCAAGTCCTCCTCCTCCGGGCGTCTTAGCTTGACACAGTCATTCCAGAACGCCGTCAGCATGGGTTTTAGTGAAGCTATAGGTACATGAAACTAAGGCTAACTCTAACCGATCCTTCAAAAATAGAGAGGATCCGGCTGAGTAGAGTTAGAGGAGTAAACTTTATCTTCTCTATAGGTGGCCACACCTAGCTAATCCCTTGCACTTAGTGGAGTAAAAACAAATTGTGTTCTAACTCCATGAACTTCAAACACTTCACGAGATATATATATATATATATATATATATATATATAATAAAAACATTCAAATTAAAACACGCATAACATAACCATTCAAACATATAGTTTCATTATCGTGATTTTCAAATTAAAACATGCATAGTTCATCCAAAACGCATAACTTAAAACACAAAGTTTCATCCAAAACCACCACAACATAACATGTGTATGTTGAGGATTGAGCCAACCAATGGCATGCATGAACTCAAATGAAGTCCTCGCCGAAGAAATCATCACCACCACTATCCTCTCGCCCACACCAATCCGACGAGAGCGTTCCGTTAGGGTCAAGATCTCCACACGAGTGAGCTCTCAATAATTTCCTGTGGTTTCATCCATTGTGGTTGGATTCATGAACATGATAGCACGATCTTCTTCTTTCCTGCCATCACGAATTCTCTCCTTCTCAAGTGTAAGTCTATGCTCTTTCGCCTTCAACTTTCTGTCTTCGGCCGCCAACTTGACATCCATTTCTCATCCTCCAACATCTTGAGCTCATTCCACCTCGCCATGTTCTCTTCTTTGTGTTCGGCTGCCAACACCTTATTGGCCTCAATCATGGCCACAAGTTCTTATTTGTATGTGCCATCACATTTCTCTTCTTTCTCTCTTTTGCAATTTTGTTATATTCCAGTCTTTTGTTGGCCTCTTCATCCACCTCATTGTCCTCCTCAATGGATATGCTCAACCTTGATTTCTTTGGGGTGGTCTCCGCAGCTCTTTCGATCCACTTCTCATTCTTGCATAGCTCTTTGTAGCAATGATGCAACGTGAAAGGCTTGTGGCCGAAGTTGGTGTTCCTATGCTTGAATAGTTCTTGCATGTAGGGGCCATACTCCGCCACTTGCACACCGCTCGAGGGTGCATGATTCACTTGATTGATGCAACCAGACCATTGGTTGCATTGGTCGTGAATGGTGCCCCAACGATGCCCAAGAGAACCTTACGAATGGCTAGATTGCACCTCCACAGAGTTGTTGTAGTAATCCACAATTCTCTCCCAAAACATAGCCTTGGTTTGATCCGTTACAACAGTTGCACCCATGGAGATGTTCATCCAAACATAGCATAGAGCAACATCTTCGACTTGATTGTAGTTGGCGGTGCGTGACCTTGATGACCTCGTGCTTGCTTCTGCCACCTCCTCAACTGCATACCCATCGGCCTCCTCCTCATCGGCCTCCTTCTCTTCTTCCATCTCTTCGGCCACCTCCGAATGATCCCAAATTGAGTCATTATTGAGATCATCTAGCCCCATCATAGTCGAGGACTCCAAAGATGCCAAGAATGTGGTTGTGTTAATCTCCACACTATGACAACAAAGCGAACAAACTCCATCACCATCGACCACCAACAATCACCATCTAAAATTCGTTGGTCGAAATGTGAAAGATGGTTTTCTTTACCTTGTTAGCCTTTATTCGAGCACTTGAAAGATGCGACCCTTCTTGCTGGCTGTGACCACCGACCGTGCCGGAGCAGTGGTCGTAGGGGTCACCGGAGACGCCACACGAGGCACTAGATGTGGATGGGTGTCTCAGCGGTCTTCTTATTATTATTATTCCCGGCCTACTCCGTGAGGGCCACCACCGTCGCCACTCGGTTTTTGAGCTCTCTTCATTCTGGGGGAGTGGTGGGAGGGCAGTCGACCGTCATTGGAGAGGAAGTCGCAACCCGACGGCCTTTGCCGCGGTTGGAGCCGGTGCTTGTGGCCGTTGGACTGTTTTCATCCCCAACCTTTTTTTCAGCGCATGGGTGGTTTCTGGCGGCAGTGGCCGGTGGGGTAATGGAAGGGTCTTGGCTACCCATTCCGGCGGGATGGCCGGTCATCGGTGGCGACGGCGATGCGTGGTGGCTGCTGCGGGAGTGGCGGAGGTGCGAGAGCGGGAGAAAGAGGTGCACTAGTTTTACTTGGTCGTGCAAGCGCCAAGTATATCTAGGCGGGTTGGAGGGTTTTTTCAGCGAGGGAGTAAAATTTATCCTCCCTTATAGGTTTTAGGACTTCGGCTAGGTGCGACATAGAGGAGTAAATCCGAACCCAAAATATTAAGTTCAACACCGGTCTACACTGTATTGTAAACATATTTGTGACATATACTGGAGTGTCAAAACTTAGGAAAATGATTCCTGCCGGACGACCGCTAAGTTTACGGCCGGTCCCTTGTGTCTCCGTCACACGCACCCACACCACATGGCCCTGTGGTCCCATGCACCGTCCTCCTCTTCCCACTCCATCCTTATCTTCTTCCTCCTAAAGACGATGTGCAGCCACACCTCTTTCTTTTTTCCTCTCGCCTCATCTCTTATCTCACTGCGATGCTCTAGCCACCGCATCCCCTTCTACCGCCGATGACAATGGCTCCGCGTTGCCCACAAATCTCCCTCTTCCCCCGTTAGCGCACAAGGATGGTAAGGCGCGGGCTCCCCAGGAGAAGCCATGAGCCCGAGTAAGATGGACGTGCTCAACATGGAGGCATGCTCGCCACCTCTTCCTCCTCCCATATCGCAGGGACGCCTCCTCCCCCATCGCGGGGACACGGTGTGGAGTTGTAGGCCGTCCACGAATGCTGCACCCGATGTGCATTGTTGCTGGAACCCTTGTGATTGTGTGCTGCATTCTGTGGCCATGGTCTGCGAGCTCACAGGTAGGGGGGAGACCACGGGCTTCGAGCTACAACATTTGTGGCCGCAAGTTACAACCGACGAGGGTGTGTGCTAGAACCGGTGATGCCAATTGCTAGAACCGGCAACGTCAACTGCTGGAATGCGAGATCGACAGCTGGGGCTGGTGATGTTGTTTGCTACAATAGGTGACGCCCCTGTTCAAGAATTCATCCGACTAACCAGTTAACTTGCCAATTAATCCCTACTCATAGGGTCCCCGAGTAGCCGATTACCCGATAAATCATCCGATTAATTGATTAAATGGCCGATTAACTTTCCGATTAGCCTATTAATCCCCTACTCACCAGCCGACCGAGCAGCTACCAGTTAACGATTTCCTCAACAATGGGTGACGCAATTTGCTAGAACTGGTGACAACCGCTGCTACGACTGTCGACAACCACGACAACGATAGGATGCTGCAACCAGCAGCCAAAATGTTGGAATCAGTAGGGTCGATTGCTACAATCAGCGACGCAAAATGTTGTGACCTACATGGCAAGCTACAACCGGCGACAACGGCAGCCACAAATTTTGTTGCAACTGTCGCCGGCGTTTGCTATGACTAGTGAGGAAATTTCCTACAACCATTTCATGGTGAAGCTGCAACCCATGAAGGAGGCAATGAACATTTGCTGCAACGGTCGTCGGCTTTCACTACGACCGGCGACCAAATTTGCTATGACCATTTTTCATGGTGATCAATGATGGCAATAGTTTGCAGAAATCGAGGAGAAAAGTTGCAATTGCCGACAGAGGCGGGGTTTCGACGGCGAGGATGAGGATGGAGCGGAGACTTCCTGGAATGGCGGGGCGGCGGTGGCTACATTAGCAGGACTGGCAGGGGTGCTAAGATGGCCTGGTGTGCAAGCATGAACAATGAACCCCCGTGTTGCAATTGATGGTCACAAGCGAGAGGGGGCGCTACACGTGGTGCTGCTGGGGCCGACGACACCAACAAACGCGTCCGAAGCGTCTCGCGAAGGAGCACCTGATAGAGGAGGCGTGCAACACATGGTGAGCAGCTCAGCATGGTTTTTTTCTATACGCGGTCACTCGAGCATGAGGTAGAAGAAAGGGCCTGAGAAGCAAATCCAACAGCTGGGAGGCTCAAATCCGATGGGTCCGCGCTGAGCTACTAAAATTTGGGCCAGTCGGTCTGCACCTAGCAGCATCCTGATATTTATGAATGCCACTCGGTGCCTCCTAGCCGCCGCTGGCCTATGTCACAGTGAGACTTCCTTGCCGGGCTCAAACCACCTTCGCAACTGGACTGACGACACCGGCCGACCACATACGGTGTGGTCGCTGCAGGCCATGGTTGCATGTTTTTTTTGGTGGGGGGGGGGGGGGGGGGGGAGCGCTCGATGTCGCTGGCATTTCCTCATGACATAATTATCTCTCACTCTCCATCAACTGGGGTCAAATGGAGGTGTGGTAGAGCACGAAAGCAAGACGTCGAGGTCCTCACCTGCTTCCCACATTTTCTTTTGCAATGTGGGTGGTCCTCGGGCTCTCATCTTCTCAATCCGGCTAGCAATGAGTCATCAACTGGTAGAGAGGTTGTTGACAGTTAAGGATTTGACGATAAATATGTGTGCATTGTTGGTCAAAACTCACGATCTTATCTAGGAATAGCGGTTTTTTCGTTGTCCAGTCACATGTCATAGTGTTTTTTTAACACATGTGTCATAGTGTTAATTTGTGGTAGGATTGTGAAGATTCTTATACTGATGGTCTCGGGTTTATCTACTTTTGTGCAAGACAATTCGTTGGGCGTCAATACTTGACTTTGCACGGTATTGTTAAGTAATCAATACTCTATAATTGTGTGCATCAATCAAGCAGATGCCGGGAATATTATCATCAGTTTTTAGACAAATGGTTTTTAGAAAGAGATGCGCAACATCATATAACCACTGTTTCTATATACTTGAACTGCAGCATCAATTTTTTATTTAAAGAATGGTCAAATAATGAGGAGACGTGCCATTAACCTGTTTGACTCGGGTCTAGTAAGTATCCACAGTTTTAGCTTCCGTGGCTAGAGTCTAGAGAAAAGGTTAAAATGTGGCACAAATGGTAACTCTTGTTTCATGTCTTTAAAACGTGGTGCATACTTTGGTATCTTTCAACAAATAGATGGTAAAACAATAGGTCATTTACAATTTATACCTATACATACTAATAAAGTATGGAATGTTTTTTTCGGTCCATCATCGTGCCTTTCTGCATAAAATCCCCCGCTCTTTATTAAAATCTACCCGTAGTCCTGGTTTAAGTGATTTTAGAGATAATGTTTTGCTGTTTGCTAACCCCCCCCCCCCCCCCCCCCCCCCTCCCCCCCTCTACAATTTCCCCAAATCAATTCGCAGTCCGGGTTTAAGTGACTCCAGAAAATATGTTCACTATTTGCGGAAAACACCTTGATATTTGGTTTAATTAACCCGCAGTAAATATCATATGATTTTTAAAATAGTCATATCTTTCAAACCATAACTCTGATTTTAACATATTATACATGAAATTGATTTTTTATAGAATCTGAATTGATGTTATTTTACCTGTTCACCATTTAAAAAATGTTATTTAAGGCGTTGTCTTAATCAATGGTGCACGATATACCTCTCATTTTGTGTCAGTGTAGATCTGGATTCAAAATGAGCACCTTAGTAAAATTAGATTGGATATGGAAGGAATAATCTGTAACAACACATGTACGCGTCAGAAAAACCTTACACGGGAAAAAGGAAAACAGATTTCTCATCTTATGCCAAGAGAGACGCTTTAGGATTGACCACATTCAAACGTGTTGTGATTGTGTGAGCACTGAGGCCATCGTTGGCGGAGGTGGGAGAAGGAGTGGCAACACAAATGGGATGCCGTGTTCGAATAAATAACATGGAATTATTGGGGTCTTGACTCGCGGTTATTGGCTATGGGCATCTGTTATTTTTTCGTCTGTTGCAACGCACACGCTCTTTTGCTAGTATTATATTAAGCGTGTTTGCTATTTCTCAGGTGCCTGAAAAAATGGCTCACCCTAGTCGATTTTGGGACGAGACCGGAGATGGGGATGACGTGAGGAGCAATAGCGACGAAGATCGATCTCAACCAGGCTGAGCTAGGACCACGCCGGAGACGGTGACGACGCTGCGAGTGGCAGCGTCCCAAGCGGAGGTAGGGAAGTGGGTTGACCAGTGCTGTTGGGCGGGAGGTGGGGGAGGGGAAGAGTAGTCCTCGCCGTTGTCGGAGATAGGGGGCTTAGAGGGATGGCCACGGCGGTGGCAAACACATCGATGGGGGAGGTTGAGGGGAGGGTAGGGTAGTAGCAAGCGGCTAGGGCAGGGCAGGGCAGGGGTGTGTGGGAGGAAGAAGAAGGCACGATGCCCGTTGGATGTCGATCGGACGTCCAAGAAAATTGACTGATGCAGATCTTTTTTCCAGGCACCTGAGGTAGCTACAGGCAGTCCCTATATAAAGCGTTTCTCCGTGACGCTATTAACAGTTTGTTTCTATGGTTTTCTTTTGCTAATGCTCAGCCACAGAGCGTAAGGGTCCATAGCGTAAGCTCCCTATATTAAGCTTAAGGCAATGTTCGGTGTCGCTCCGTTCCACAACTTTGGCGGAGTTGCAGTTTGCCCACACCGCAGATTTCAGGAGTGGGTGATTACCGAACAAGGCCTAAGAATATGCATTTGGGCTTTAAAATTTCCAGTTTTGTACTATTTGATTGGAGTATTTATCTCAGCCAATTTGGTGGCTACCAATTACTTTTCCTATGAATGGATTTGACTATGTATGATGCATGGCGAATCATTGTAAAGACTTCAATCACGCGATCCATCATACCATAGATTAGCTTGTCGAGGCTTCCACCGGAGAGATACTCCAAACAAAGCAACCTGTTCTCGCCTCTGTTGCAATACCCCAACAGCTTCACCAGATTCTTATGCTTAATCGCCATGAGGAGCCTGGCTTCGTTACCAAAGTCGGTCGCTCCGACTCCAACCATGCGGCGACTTAGTTTCTTTACAGCCACCTCCTTGTCTTCCAAGGTCCCCTAATGAATGAAACAACACAAGCCATCATGGTTATTATTGTGAAGGTTAAGTACTGGCTGGCAAGGTATACATGTTATGATTACCTTGTAGACAAGACCAAATGCACCTTTACCCAACAGATGTGAAAAGTTGTTGGTCGCACGCTTGAGCTGCCTCGGTGAAAATTGCCTTGGCCCCAAGCTGCCAAGCTGTATGCTTTGCCTGTCAGGGAAGAGGCAACGACGCCGGAGGAGAACGATGATCCCAGCCACCAAAACGATGCTGCAAGCAGCAATAATCAGCAGTGCATTCCTTGTTGCCTTCCTAGTTTGCCCTGCAAGCAGCAATAATCACCAGAATTCAGTTTGCATCAAGTGTGTGACAAGATAGCCCAAGAGGGCCAAAAACAAAGTTCCGCCTAATCTTATACCCCTGCTTGGGCAAAGGAAAAATAACAGTCTTTTATAGTCCTTGTAGACCTATAAATTACTTGCACAAGCCTACAGGTAGGAGCTATATAGACTAATAAACTCCCATGTACTCCCATATACTCCCTCCGTTCCAAAATAGATGACTCAACTTTATACTAACATTATACTAAAGTTAATATAAAATTGAGTCATCTATTTTAGAACGGAGGGAGTACTATGTTCCAAATCCATAGGAAAAGTCTGAACTTCTTAATTGAATGTGAAGTTATCCATATTTAGATTAAATAAGTCAAACAGAACGGCTCATATGCTATTCGGAGCATAAACATCACATAGTTATACATATATGACATCTTGAGTAATCATTCCATAGTCGTTTTTTCTTGACAACTTATTCATATTTAGATATGTATCTTCTAAATGTATGATGTTTTATTTTAATAAAGTGTCAAAACTCAACTATCACTATTAGGGAAAAGCCTAGCAGCAGCGCGGGTTTTGGGTGTATCAGTAGCGCGGGTGCCCGCGCTACTGATACGGCGCCACAACTAACTTGTAGCAGTAGCGCGTGTTGACACACGCTACTGCTATACATGGTTAGCTGTAGCGTGCGTTGCAGACAGCGCTACTGCTAATTATCTGTAGCGGGTCTTATACCCCGCGCTACTGCTATTACTTTCAAAAACAAAAAAATCTTGATCCCGTGCGTGTTGTCAATGGCAGCAGTGGTTCGATCTAGCGACGATTGGCGTCGCCGGAGGCATGAACGGACAGCGGAAGACCAGATCCGCCGATGGCTATTTGAGAGGGCCCGTTTCTATGGCAGAGCCAGGCCGCGGTGTGGGGCTCCTCTTCCCGACCATGCCAGATAGCTCCGGGTCGTCCATGGCGACGACCTGCACAGGCATGGACATGGGAGGGTGAGTCAAACCAGAGGGAGAGAGAGAAAAGGAAAACCGAGGGAGAGAGGAAGGTGATGGAGGGAGTAGCGGAGCTAGTCACCGGTGGTGAGGTGCTCCGGTGTGGTGGCGCGGGGCGGCGGCCTCCTAGACGTCGATGGAAGACCGGCGAGCTCCTAGACGCCGGTGGCGCGAGGTGGCGGCCTCTTTCGGCGCCACGGAGGAGGATGGGTGCATGAGCAAGAGGTCCATGTGAGAGCGTATGAAAAGTGAGAGGAGAGAGTGGCGGAAGAGAGGAGGGATTTGGGGAGGAGATGGGGATTCGCCCGAGGATATGGCGACTTCACCTACCTTGTACTTAGTAGTAGCGAGGGGTATAAACCGCGCTACTACTATCAACTTAGTAGTTGCGCGGGTTTATACCCCTCGCTACTACTATGGCATGTCTCGGGGGACACGCTAGAGACCGCTTAGTAGTAGCGAGGGTTAAAAACTCGCGCTACTACTATCAACTTAGCGGTAGCGAGGGGTAAAAAATCGCGCTACTAGTAAGTAGCAGTAGCTAGGGGTATAAACCCTCGCTACTAGTAAGCGTCTGCCTATAAGCTTTTCCCTAATAATGTATAATAGTTCTTTGTAATACTCCTATTTATAGTAAAATAACTGTTTTTTAGAAAACATGTTAATACAAATTGTCAATGTTCCTTTAAAATATTACAATTATTAATTTATAAATTAAGAAATTTAATTGGCTAATCCAGCTATACTCTTATCTTTATAGGAGAAAGGTTGTAGATAGAAGCAACTACTACTTGTGATACTATTGAGTGATAGTCATAAATGAAAACAAGATTAGCCGGCTTACATATTGAATCTCCTTGTTTATAACAATAAGTGCTTATGAACAAAGGCAATTTCCCCCTCCCCTCTCGCATCGCCCCCCGGCCCCTGCAGCGACCGGGGGAACCCTAATCTGCCACCGCCGGTCCCCTGCCTTTCCTTCCCATGCCATCACATGACTCGGCTAGGCAAAGACTGACCGGAGCCACCGGCAGTAGGGCCATCTCGTTCCCTCACATGCAGGGGCCGGCACGGCGCGACCTGAGCGGTGGCGTGCAGGTCCCATGGATGGTGCCGGTGCATTTGTTGTGCTTCAGGCGACATGGTGGATTGGTGGGTGGCGGGGCACATGGTGGCAGCTATGACAGAGGGGGTGTTTCTCGCCCAGATCCGCTCGACGACTGCCACTCGCGGCCAGAGCCGGGGGCAGCGTGACGGGAGGAACGCACCTGGTCACGGTGGCCGGCTTTGGCCGACAGGTGGCACGGTCGCGGCGGCTGTGGCCAGAGGCTACTGGTTCACCCTCTAGCGGCAATGGCTGATTGCGGTGGTGGTGCTTTGCCTTTTCTCGGGCGTTTGGGCCTCATCTAGGCATGGCGGAGGTGCGCGGCTAGGTGGGTGGGATGCGACGGTTGTAGTTTTGCAGGCAACGCAGGTTGGTGGTGGCGGCCTCCTTCTCCGGGGTTCGTAGTGATGGAAACGTTCAGATCTAGGGTGCATACTCGGGTGGGCTAGATCGGGGACCGAGGTGGATCAGAGCGTGTGCTTCAGGTAGGTGAGGTTGGGCATGGCTTACGATGTGCTCGCGAGTGGTGCTCCTGCTCTCCTCTCGGGTAAGGTGGTTGGTGGTGGTGTTCGTGATAACCTTGTGCCGGTGCACACATCGGCGCTGGTGGCCATGAACATGGCGTCTTGCAAGCTTGTTTGGAAAAGGCTCGAGGCATTTGCTCGCCGACGGCAGTCATGGAGTCATGTCTCCCCTAGTCCACCAGGATTGGCTGGGGCTGCAGGCGTGGGTGCCTCATATGGTGGAGGCACCTATCCAGACACGGTGACTGATACCCGGCTAGGAGCAGATGGTGTGCCTCTGCCCTTCCTACTATGGTTGAGTGCTTTGTGAAGTGAGCAGCGTATGGTGCCTCATGATAGGGATATTGGTGCAACAGCCCTTGATGATGGTCCACATGATTGCTCTTGAGCGGGCATCATTGTGGCGGTGGTGGCTCCCCCTCCGGGTTGTGTGGGTGATGGGTGGTGTTGTGGCGGTGACTCAGGTGTGCTCCCTATCCTCCTAGGATCTGGATATGGGGATTTGACCTTGCTGCGTTCATCCTGGCAGCCTCGTGGTGGCACAGGTGACTTGTCGAGCGAAAGTTCCATGCCTCGGCGCTGACGGCGGCGGCACCCGTTGGTGTCGCACTCTTCTTGAAGATGTCATGGTTTTTATGTACACTCTGCGTTGCTCTCCCTCTTGGCGGCGTTGTCGTGTAGTTTAGATGTGCTAGGTCATTGCGTGGGTGTGTGCTCAGATCTTCCTGTGTTCTTTGCTAGTAGCGTAGTCGAGTGTGTTCTACGTGATTTGGTTATCATGCGATCGACTTTATAAGAGAGCTACCTCACCATCTTGTATCGTTCGGTCTTGTATTTTATTCTTTTGTTGCTTTATTTATCAAGCTGGGCGAAACTCTATTTCGAGAACAACAAGTGCTTATGGATTATTTTTTAAATGAATTTCTAGATTTTATATTGAATTCATTATACTAATTAAGTTTGTAAAATATCATTTACATCATAATCTGATTGTATTCTTTCTACACAATAATTATATAAATGACAATACACTGCGTCTACTTTTATCTTGGGCTCATATGATTTTCCAATTCTTAAATGTGGATTTGTAGTTCTCAAAATGATGTTATTATTTTGAAAATTATGATATTAGAGATTGTACTGAAGAATCAACGTCAATTATTATCCTAGTCTAATTAAATTATATGGTTATTCTTATCCAAGACCAGGTACTTTCATTAGAATATCATGTACTTTCTATGTGCAGGAATATATCAAGCACTCATGGAACTCTTGTACATAGTATTATGTAATGAAAGCAACATGCATACCATCAAAATATAGCATCAATATGATCAAAGGGTGATCCAGAGATAATTCTCTCTTCCATTATCTAACTTTTGTTTTATCAAAGGGGATTGTCTACCTTGCACCATGACCAATTGGCCTTGTTTTTGTTTGGTGTTTTTAGCTTCTAGTGCGTTGGTCTCTATATACGAGAAACCAAAATAGCACGTACCGATTCCAAATAGATTGGAGCATGAATGTAGATCAACAGATCAACTCAATCGGTTGGGTTTTTCCTTCTCAAAGTTGGGTTAATTTGAACTCTGATGGTTCATTCTCGGAGGATGGACGTGCTGGATTGGGTATGGTGTTGCGTGATGGGCAGGGTTCGATCAGTTTTTTCCTTTTGCAAACAGCTTTTCTCATGCTGGGAAGATTTGGAAGCAATTGGGTGCGTGTATGGAATGTCTCTCGTTAGCACTGCTACGGACAGGTTTACCCATGGCAATTGAGATTGAGGCCTAGTTCTTTTGGCCTATTCTCCCAGAATCTTGATAATCAGGCCTTCCCTCAGCTTCTTCTAAAATCTTGAACCCATATTTTTTTACAATCCTAGCTAGTTAGGATGTAAACAGTTAGGATTGTCATAAAAATACGGGTTCAAGATTCTGAGAGAAACTGGGTCAAGGGTCGATTCTCAAGATTCTAAGGGAATCGGCCAAAAGAACCGGACATGACTCTCTTGTGGCAGTTAAGATGATTCAAGCAAGCGATGCGAACAGATCGCTGAATCCGTCGTTGGTGCAGGAGATCAAGTACATGACGAGTCTCCGTAGAATTAGTATATTACTCATGCTAGTCATTTTCAAAATAAAGTTAGTGATGCTTTGGCAAACTATATGCAGGCTTGGGTCTGGCCCTCGGGTAGCCATTGATCTTAACGTCTTTGATTGTAATCCTGTTATGAATTGAGTAATACAAGTTTTACCCACGAAAACAAAGACCTTTGTTGTATGTAAAACAGTTAGAAACAGAATAGATGTTAATTGTTGGAAGAATGACATTCTTCCTCGATGAATGAATATATAAACCTTTTATAACGAGAAAAGACGTTTAGAGATTTAAAAATGTGCTAAAATAATGTATTTTTAAATGAAGATTGTTATCTTTGTATGAAACTTAAAGCTATAAGTATAGATATACCTTTGCGTTGAGGAAGAGTTGTGGTGAAGGACCAGGACATTATCTGATGGCGCTCGGAGTAGTCGCCTGTGCCTGCAGAAAACCCCACCGCCACCTCCGGCGGGAGCAAGGACAGGGGATCGGGTAGTTGATAACTAACCTTAAAGGGACCAAGGGAACGGTTGTCATTCAACTGCAGGGAGGCATCCATCATCCCGGTGGTGCCATTAAAAGTGATGCACGCCGTCATGGAGCCATTCAGGCTGAAGTCGGGCAAGGCTGTTTCATTTTTGGAGGACGAGGCAGAGTTGATGTCGATGCCGATGTGGTCCGAGTTGTTGAACGTCTTGAACACGATGGCGACGAACCGGTCTACGCCCAAGGCGTTCCCGTCACCCTGGACAATGAGGCCAAGGTTGCCGCCGGTCGAGTTGGCCGGCACTGTCGGCGGGAAGCTGGAGAGGAAGAAAGCCATGCCGTCCCCCCTTATCTCCCCTTGGATGGGCTTGATCGCGAAGGTGAACTGCGTGACGAAGCTCGTCAACTCGTGGGTGGCGCCGTCAAAGAAGGGCACAGGGTCGACGTACGACATCCGCCCCTTGAGATAGTGGATGCCACGCCTGTACGAGGTGTCGACCGTGAGGTCGACCAGGTTGTCTTGCTGGAGCGCGTCGCCCATGACCTGGATTCTTGAGCCGAAGGTGGATTTGTTGGAGAAGTCGAAGCTGAAGGAGAGAGGCGAGGCTGCTGCATCACGCGACAAGCAGAGGAGGAGGAAGCACCCAGCGCAAACGGAAATGAGGATGCTGCTGCGTGCACGCGAAGCCGCCGTCGCCATGATGGAGGTGGAAGCTCGATGGACGAGGGGCCACCTAGCTATATAGAGTGTTCTGAGCTGAACGTGGACTTGGTGCTCGGTGCTCTCATAAAGATGCAACACTTATGGCTGCATGCATGGACTCATGGAGGCCAGGGGTTTTCCTCGTTTTCAAAAAAAATGAAGACGCAGCACTTGAGGAAAGAATAAATCAAGGCCAAGGTACACCAGTAGACGACGACTGGATAATCGTTAGTCGTCACTCAAGTTAACCGCAGCCTTCGCGTCACATTCACGTCCATTGTTGCATGGAGCTCGGAGGACCAACAAAAGTTATTTGTTACTCCCTTCATTTCTTTATATAAGGTGTATTTATTTTTTGATAAAATTTCAAAATGTAATGTGTCACAATTCTACAGTTACAGATAGTGTTTTTTACGGATTCAAGGCTATAGAGGAAATCAGAGGAGCGGTGTCGCCACCCGATTGGGGGAGGGGGGGGGGGGGGGGGGGGGGGGGGGGGGGGGGTTATGAATTAGGAGATGACACACACACATTTGTAAGATTGTAGCCCAGTTCAAGGCTAGACTTTTTTTGCGAGAATTCAAGGCTAGACTTGACTTGATACTGATGTGCATTTAGTGGGAGAGAACGTTCTCATGGACTAGAAGATTATTTATGTAGGCTTCTTTCATAGGTCTATCATTTCCGTTAAAAAGCATTGAGCATCTGATATAGGCAAGTTGTTTGACCATGCAACTAGGAACTAGCAAGCGACTTCCACCAGCATGCGCATCTCGATGAGCACTTTCTCTAATTGTCTCCAACGACAATACGCCCTCTTTCACACGCGGATGCACTACTTAAAAGTAAATAAACAGTCAGTCAACAAGACTAATTTTTTTTCTGATCATCAGCCACTACTGCATAGATGCCTAATATACAAGAGCATCTTGGCAACTTGGGTTAATTAGCAGGACTTAATTTTTTGTTGTGACCATCAGCCACTATCTCCCTCTTTTGGTGGCATATCTTCCAAAACTAAGTCGTGTACCATTCGATTCGCGACCCAGAGGCCGATTCCAGCTTAATATACTTGAGCAATTTGGCAACTTGGGCTAGCACCTGCCAACTAGACCGGGCTTCTATTGTACGTCTCTAATAAAAAAACAGACCACAATATAAATCGCTAGCCATCATCAACTTATTTTAGAGCATATACAGCTATGCCATCTCATCACGAATGCCACATTAGGCTAGTCATGGTGGGAGTAACTTAGCTAGTAACATAGCGCATTTCGAAAAAATTATGTTTATGTGGCAAGTAATTAATAAGAGGTGGTAATATAATATGTTACTGTAACATAATGTTTTCTAAAACAAGATGAGTCTACGAGCTAATAAATAAAGCAATCTATGATACTACTATTATGTTACTTTGCATTATGAAGGTAGTAACTTAGACTAGTGTCATATGCATGACACTAGTCTAAATTACTCCCCACTATGACTAGCCTTACTCAAATTACCTTTACCAATTAATTGCATGCAGCATGCCTTGGCTTATTTCTAACACGTTTCAACTAGCAACTGAGGACAAATATGATGTTTAGCAACTAATTGCATGCATCGGTTTTTTTTCTAACCCTTTTCGACCCAGGGCACACATGATGTGGTCGAAAATTTGCAATATATTGTCAATTCAAATATTCATATTCATATAATCAAATCTCGCTGGAATATACTCCGCAACCAATTCTCACGGCAACGTGGGAGGGCGACCTGGCTTCTAGCTTTTGTCATACGTCTCCAATCAAAAAAATGCACATCATAATAACAAGCGTAGTCAAGTCTTGATTATCTAATTGGACATATGTGCGTTGTTACGGAGTAGAACAATATAAAGGCAATGAGGGCATCTCCAACGTAGACTCGCAAAATGGACACCGCATCTGTCCATGGATATGGAGAACCAGTCCACGAACACGGATACGGGAGCCGGTCATCCAACACTATTCGCGTACATTTCAAGCCCGGATTCAACTAACCGGATAAAATCCATCAAACACGGCCGAATTCATCAAAGTTTTGATAGAAAATAGCACACATCATCCATACATAGTATGCAAATAAGTCTAGTACTACATAGTTCAAATTCAACAAGAAATAGGTCAAATTCAACGAGATTAACCGGGTGTTGATGGCGGACTGAGAGGCGAGGAGACGCTGACATGCCCCCATCTTTGTCATTTGGTATTTGTAGATGTATGCACGAACATTTGTGCTAGTCATCCAAATGACACAAGAGCGGATGCACCAAACCCAAATGCAAATGGCATGACAAGTCGACACCAATAAAATAACATTATAAACATCAAATAATTACATGGAATCTTCGCATAGACGAACTATGAGACATACAACTAAAAGTTGACACAACAAGTTTATGCATTACTCGTTTATTTAGTTATAACTAGTACACATGCCCGTGCGTTGCAACTAGAGAAAATTCCGGACTGCAAGTCTTCCACACAGGATTTGTTGGTCACTCTAGTGTGCCGTCCTTACATGATTCCCCATTTGGCCAACCTAGAAATCACAAGCTCCTCCTCGTCCCCCTAAACACGTCCCTGATGTACCTTGTATCCAAAGTGGGTCATTGGATGGTTGTTTTAGCTCTTTTTTTGGCGGGGGAGTTGTTTTAGCTCTCAATCTAGAGTAAGGAGACCATGGTGAGCTCGCCACACGCTTGGGCGGTTCCACTCTTCACATTCATCGGTCAGTGTCATTGTCGATTGGGGGAAATACATGAGAACCTTCGTCATCTCATTTCAACTTTCACCACATCCCACATAAACCAGAACTTCAAAATTGTAGTATTGTGGAGATTTTTAAACTTAGTATCGGTATATAGAGATGATACCAAGAAAATGCTATAGAAGGAGCTTTTTTCAGCAGCTATGACAACATGGCAGTAGGGTGATGACCTCATAATTAAAGTGACCGCCAAAAGAAAGTTTTTTTTACAACCAGAAGCACCACGAATAGCACATATTCCTCCAAAAACTAAGGGGAACAATGCATCAAGCACACGCTGGAACCATTTCAAAGTAGGTAGGACTGTAATTTAATGATGTCAAACAGAAATGAAAACCCAACACATGAGGATGTTCGCTTATGTAAGAACAGAAGACATTGATAAACAAAAGAACAAACCATTTACATAAATTTCCTAATACATGCAGATGAATAGAAGTTGGAAGGCCCAACCATAATGTGCCAGGCTGGATACTGACGCTCAGCATGCAAGTCTTGAAATATCTAGAGCAAAATCTATAATATTGTAGTAAGCAAAAATAATAATAACAATTCAAATGTCCATAGAACTAAGTACTAACTATCAATTGTTACTAACTTATCAAGAGATAAAAGGCTATCAACACTGCAAACACTGCCAGAACTGAGTAGCAAGATCACTGGAGAAAGAAAAGATGGCTACTTGTGTGAGACCTCAGGCAAAGAAAAAAGAACCCATAGACCCAAATGCATCCAAGATGAAATTGAATGCAAAAAAACCACTTGCAGCCAAAATCATCAACCAGACAAAGGAATACTCATAATATGCTTCATGGAATAATCTGGAGCCTGGACATGTCTATCATTGATCCAGACCAATCTCAAATATGAATTTTTAGCTTATAAATACATGGTTGAATGATTATAGCTAGCACAACCATTTGGCCGGAGGCAGTTTAGTGAAATATAATTGTTTTTGCACAAAAAGATCGTCTGCTCATGCACTCAATGTATAAATTGGCAAGTTTTCTTGTTTGGTGTGTGAGGAACTATGAATCGGTAAGTAGTTTGTGTATTCCATCTACTCGTCTAGTTGATAAGGAATTATGTGTAGTCATTTTGCTACAATACACATGCAATGCATAGCCTCATGATTCCAGTCGAGTTTGAAAGCTCTATGGTAGTCAATCTAAGAGAATTTAAATGCAACTTAATTTTACAGTTTAAAACCTCATGAAGTTCACTTACATGTATGTGGTGAACTTGCCATGTAAAATTCCAAAGAAAAAATTAACCTTGTAAATCTCTAATACTTACATGTATGTGGTGAAGGTCAGGCATTGTAAGAACCAACCACAAAACTGGTAAGCGGATACAGAAGTTGCTGCAAATTTTCCATAAATGACGGTCACACCAACTTACTTACATGGCATAGACATCTGAACAAAGGAGCTGCTCCGAGGTGAGTGACAGGTGAAGCACTTGATAACACGAAACTTTTAGTATCGACTAAGCTAGCTCTGAAGACCGCATTAAACTAAACACCAAACATGGCTGCTATGGTTGAACATGACAGAAACAAAATGAAAATATGCAAGGCGATCAGGTTCTTATTCTCACCCCTGTTGTTGTTGAACTCCACGCAGACCCCCCCCCCCCCCCCCCCCCCCCCCCCCCACTCCTTGTGTATGTCCCTCGAGTAGTCTGACGTCCTGCAGAGACTGGACATGAACAAAGTTGGTGCGTTGGATGTCAGCATCGAGCACCTTGAGCGATTCCCTGAAGGACCACTGAGCTGCGCATGGCGCCGCCACTATCTCTTCAACGAACAATGCTAAAGAAGCCTAAATAGGAGTAAATCAAAATAAGCTCAGATAAAATATAAAGCTAGCTTGATTTAAAGAGAACAATTAGTATTGAGAGTCTAAGACCCCACCTGTGCAGCTTCATCGATAACAACATCAAACAAATCTTGCTCGGAGAAACTTCCATGTTTGATAGCTGAAGCAGTTTGTGAGCAAACTGCATATATACCACCTCCACACCAACTGAGTGTTGTCACAATCATTTCTGCTTCTCTGAGAGTTGACTTCCTAGAAGAGGCACTACTTTCACTACGTGTGCTGTTTCAAGGACACATGTCTAGCTTCAAATGGCATTCTTTGTACAGAGTAATTTTTCAACAGATCTGAAGCAGTAAATCATTCATGCTCCTTCCCTGAAGACAAACATTCCTCACCAATCACATCTGTAGGAAAATTTTCTTTCACTGTCCAAAAGAAGAACTATGTGTTCAATGTCTGACCCGTGAGAGGGCTTCATGGTTTAGGCTGTGTTTGATAGCAAAGTATTATATAAACCAAAGTATCAAAAACTATAGTAATTTTGCTTGTAGGTGTGAGATACCATAGTTTTATCAAAACAGAGTATTTTGCAGTATTCACAATACATAGAACCTGTTTGGTTGTTGCCGCATAACGCTGTAAATTTTGCTGTTTAGCCGTTGTGTTTAAGCACTCAGCAGCTCTGTTTAAAAAAAAAAGAGGTTTGGGGTTCTTTTTTTTTATGCAGAGAAAAAATTACAGTTTGCCCAATACTACAATATTAAAAGCACAGTTGTTAGGGACAACCAAACAACTCATTGTAAATAAAACCATGGTAATCTCAAAAACTGTAGTATTCTCAAAATACTTAGAAAATACTTTGCTATCAAACAGGGCTTTAAAGATTGTCCAGGCCAGTATGTCTCCCCTGATCTGTGTGCACAACAAGAGAAGGGATGGTGTCAATTGATTTTGTGGGCGCCTTCTTGAACACCGCAAGATTAAGATTAGAAATTCTACCTTTAAGTTCATCGGTATCAATTACTACATCTGAAAGAAAGATAAAAATTATTACCAGAAATTGGCGACGCGCTCCGCCCCTTCCGGCACTCGTCCTCGCTGAGCACCACCGGCACCTTGGCGTCTCCTTTTCACGACGCCTCCGCGCTGCCAAGCCCAACCAGGAGGTCCTCCTTCGCCTCGTTGCGCCCGCAGGCGGCGGTGGTTGCCTCGATGGCTACCGCGAGGTACGCCTCCAGAGCACTACCAAAGCTGCATGAAAAGGTGCGGCGATTCGACATGGGTGAAGGACTGACGGAAGGGTACCCTACGCGGACGGACGGCTGCAGGGGGTCAACGAACATTGCGGGCAAGCATCTTCTCGCGAGACGAACTCGAGGAGGGCATGGCCGATCATCTTGTGCAGACCGGGAAACGACAGGCGATGGCGGCAGCTCCTCCGCGTGGACGCGGCCGGCAGCAGAGCATGCGGTGCACGAAGGACGGATCCATCTCAGAGGGGCGCGACGGTGGGGCAAATCGGGATCCAGCGACGAGCTCTGATCCATGGCATCCTTGAAGAGAACAGAGATAGAAAGGGGGTGGGGATGAGATCCGATGAGAGAAGAAAGGAGAAGGAAAAACAGGGAGGAAGAGGAGGAGGCACGGCGGAGAGGTGAGGTGATGCAGGCGGCGGCGGACACGGGACAGAAAGAGGAGAGCATTGTCTCGTACAGACTACAGAGCAGGCCGAGGCCTATTACGTTGAACTCACGGACTGATTGGAAGAGTTAAATGGAAAACGAATCGGTATTTACGATGACCAACGAAAACTAAATAGAGATATTCCTATATATACATCAAAAAATAGTTCGCGACGGTGAACGGGTAGAAGCAATAGCCGCTTTATTATTAGAGAAAGATTGTAATTCCTAAAATCGTATCTTTGAGGTCTTTTTCCCCTAAAACCATATCTTGGATGTCTTTTCTTAACATTGAATGGCTCCAAATGCTCCTTATATTCAGCTCAAAAGTAGTTAATTGAATAAGAAAATAAAAAGAACCTCATTGCAAGCTAGTTCAATATATAATTTCAAAACAAATAGGATGAGACATAACCAAGTATATAAAGATTAACAGATAGTCATAGTTGCATCTCCCATACTGAAATATTCAGTCGGATATTATACAGGGACTAAGTTCCTTATTAAGACTGAGATGAGTCCGAGTGTAAAATATTCTTGCTACACCGACCAAGAAACATTTCTTGTCTGAAAGCAAACAAAGCCACATGATTTTATTCTTGCCCGATAACCACTCAGGCATGACCACCTTGCATCTAAGAGCATGGTAATTTTATGGGCGTACGCCAAACTATTTCACCATAATAACCGGGATAAATAAAGCAATCAACAGAGGGATACAACAAACATATAATGCTAATATTCATGACACAAAATTCAGTGTCACTTTGTTTCATGCCATGCGCCAGCCTGGTGGTCATTCCTTTAAGCATTGGCGCCCATCCGAATATCATTGTGATGAAATCAATCTCACTGTCCCCTCCGCCGAAGTTGTCGATTTCTACTTCTTCAAGATGAGTCAAGGAGATACTTTGGCTCCTCCAGTTGCTGGGCTCATTACAAAGACAGTTTTCAAGACATTTTGATGTTTGTGACATCTAGAACATAAAAACCATTAGAATGTATTTTGAAAAAGTAGTGTGTGTAAGATATATAAGCATCATGGAGAATTACCCTGCACCACCCTGATAGGATAACCTTAAGGCTTTGTATAGCGGTTCGAATTTGATGCATTCCAAGAAGACGCAACATCAATTCTCCAAGAACATGCCCCTTTGTGTTGAGATATAGCTCCAACATAGAATAGTTGGTGATCAGAAGTTTCTTCATCTCATGCGCGAAGTTCAGCGGCACTGCACCCGAATGAAAACTATTCTGCAAAACAAAATAGTTAGTAAGCATGATGATGGTATCATGCCAAGAATTTAAACACACCTTCAAGTATATATGCAAGTATAGCCGACAAATCTAGTGGGCTGAGTAAGAGGACAGACAAGAGGTCGTACATCGGCAAATATGCTAAAGACCAGGGAATGAATGCGAGGGGGCTGCGAACACGCGGCTTCCTGGTAGTTGATGTTGCTGAGACCCCCATCTTTGTAGTATTTGTAGCTCTCTGTGGTCTCTAATCTCATGCTCTTGAGCGACCAAAAACCAAATAAAAGAGGCGAATTTGTATAGGAGCGCGTCAATGAGACCCTCTCCACCATAGGTGTCGAGATAGACATGCTGAGGTCCATGTCGGCCTTGACCTCCAGGTTCAGCCGTTTAAGCAACGGAGTCACAATGTCAATGCGCCGGCATTCTGTGTCTTTAGCGGCATTGATGTAAAGCTCCTGTAGCGACGTCGAGTAGACTGTGACATGGTCTGTATGATCATCTATGGTTGCCTTGAGAACGCGCAAGCGAGGACATCGGGCGACCAATGTGGCAAGGTCGGGGATGGTGCAACAACCCTCGAGGGATAGACTCTCGAGCGCAGGGAAATGATCTTCCGGTAGATGTGTGAAGCGGACGGTGTACAATCTCATCTGGATTGCCGTTGTGCGCCGGAAGCAAGGCAGGTCAACATTATAACATTCGTAGTAGCCGTCGACGAGGACGAACTCCTGAGGGGAGACCCTTGCCATGGAACCGAGAAGGGACGAGAAGCGAGCAGCCCCAATACTGTACCTCCACCAATCAATAGTAATGTGGTGGATGTGGAGGAGGGATACCGTAAGGCCGAGCGCCACAGCGGCTTGAAGAGAGGAGAGCGCCGCTTCAAGCGAGTCAGGATTCGTGCTACGGAAGGTGACCCTGAGCACACGTAGCCGTGGGCAGCGGCTGAGCATGGTGCCAAGGTCGACAATGTTGCCGGAGAGAGACAACCTCTCGAGCACGGGGAGCTGGCCGGCCGGCGGCGGTTTGAGGCGGAGGCGATTCGTGTCCAGCTCGACCGATGTGGCCCGGCGGAAGCACGGCATGGCGATTTCGACGGGACGGCCTGGTTTTACCGCATTATACGACGAGAGGGTGAAGACGAGCTCCTCCGGCGAGAGCCGCGCGGCGGCGCGCAGCAGCGACTTGGCGCGGACGTCGTCGGCCTTTCCCCACGCCGGCGACGAAAAACCCGGGAAACGGATGTCGAGAAGAGAAACTGCTGCGGGGAGAGCGACGCGGGAGAGCGCCGCCTCGATGTCTCCGGGCGGGACGTAGCGGAAGGTGAGATCGGGGAGGCGGGCCCAGCAGGGCCGTACCCGAGAAAATAGAGGCCCAGTGCGAAATCCAAATATGGGCCCTTGACAGTTTACTTTCCCCTACTTTTTCATATACTGCCCTATTCATACTTGCTAGTTCTAGAAGACATCATAGAAACTAAAAGTACGAGACAAATATCAAGAATATAAAACTAAACATGTAGATAAAAAGGAATGATGCAACCTTCAATTATATGGATAGAAAGAAATGAAGCAATCTTTGACTGATTTGGGAAGCAAGATCATGTGGCAGCGCTGGTTTGGTGACCAAGAACTCAAAAACATCCAAATGCAGTTTCTCGGTCTGACTGCTCTTGTTGATGAACCATCGTTTGGCGACCAAGAACTCAAAAATATCCAAACGCAATCCAGTCTCGTTTTTTTTTGTGTGTGTGGGGGGGGGGGGGGGGTTTCCAATTGTTGCTGATGGGTCACAGAGCAAGCGAAAGAGGTACCCTAACTTGCATGCTTGCCGATTGAAGATTTGAGAAGAACACTAGATAAATAGATGGGGACTGGGAGTAGAGCGTTATATATTCCAGCGGACTCTTTTGGGAAAATCGCGAAGAGTGAATAGACACGGAATGGAAAATGGAGTAGTGAAGATCATTGATGAGTTAAGACTTTATTTGATGTTTGAGGAAGACGAAGAAAGAGCATCGTGCATCAGGAGAGGATGTAGTAGTTTGAGAGAATACTAGTTAGCAGTGGCGGAGGCAGGGGGTGGCCAGCCAAGGCCCGGGCCCTCCCCAACATCCTAATTTCCTTTGTATTATGCATATGAACAGTGATATTATTTTTTACTGTTGCCTGCAGCCGGCCCTCCCTAACATCAGATTATACGCATTTCTGCCTCCGCCACTGCTAGTTAGCTGAGTTAATTAATTGCATGGAGAGTACGTATACTTCCTGCTAATTAGCAATACTCTGCCTGATTTGGGGCCCCGGCCGGTTTGGGGGCCCTGTGCAGGCGCACACCCTGCACAGGTGCCTGGTACAGGCCTGGGGCCCAGAGGCCATGCCACCGGCGCGAGAGGACCTCGGTGCGCGCGGCCATGCAGGCGCACGAGTACCAGCAGGAGCATGTCGTCGTGGAGGGCACTGATGCGGTCATCGACGTTAAGATCACACACCGGAAGTGCTCCATGCGGCGGCGGCGGCGGCGAACGCCTGAGGCGATGTCTCGGTGGCGCTTCCATCAGGAGGAAAACGTCAACATCTCCTCCACGCCGTGAACAAAAGAAACCTAACTGTCACTCGGGTCAGCCCAATTTCGGATACCACGGCCCACGAAGCAACGATATCTCAATATCTTCTCTCCTAGACCATACACTCGGTTCATTCGCTAAAAAAAGACCATACACTCGGTTCATGGTGTCAAACTGTCAAATTGGGGTTGATTTGTCGGGTGTCTGAGATTTCTTGTATTATTACTTTCTTGACATCTTCTGAGATGCCCTGTAACTTTTGATGATTAGTTATTTTTGGACCTAAAAAATAGGGAACGGACATCGGATGGGGAAGAACGATCCATCTGACGTTCGTCCCTTCTCGATGTTCACTCTAGTGTAGGTCTAGCGCGACCTAGATAGCCCATGTAACGCGCAGAAAGAAAAAAAGATAGCCTAATTAGCTAACTTCTTTGCGAAATAATTAGCTCACTTTTTAAAAGTACAACAAAAACTTATTTTCTGATTTATACAAAAACAAAGAAACATAAAAACACAATTGACATGTTCTAAATTTAAAATATTTTGCCAAGCTATGGCCTATGAAACTGCCACCCACTAATTTAGATTTTACCATGGTATATTCAGTGAATATGACAAAGGTATCTACAAATAATAAATTTTTCATGCTATAATTTAAGACATGTATATGTAACATAAAATTAGGACAAAATTAAAGGATACACGTAAAAACACAAAAACAAACGGGGGATTTGCCAAAAGAAATAAAATTAGGGACAATTCCCCTAAAAATGACATTTTGAGTAATACAAATAGATTCCTTCCAAAAATTACCGACCGTCATGTATGTAATTTGCCACGCCCTAGAGAGCACAAACATCCGTAAAACTTGCCATGTGATAAGTCCAATCATTATAAGAAAAATTGAAATGTTATGTACATCAAAATTCATGAAATTGCCATGTGACATAACCGAGATAATAAAAATTTCTCTTAAAACATGGAAATATGGCCAAACTTACAACAAAAATTTCTCTAAATTACAGCCTTTGATGTGTTTAGAGGGAGTGTACTGAAACAAAAGTGAATAACATATTGATAATATCATCTCGTTACACTTCTGAGAAGACATATGGAACAAATAGTGCTTAGATATAGGCGACAATACAGAACTAGAGATCAAATCTTTCTCCTCTTGTGCCAAGTGAAGATTCAGATTGGACTGCGACCTTTGTGAGCCTGAAGATACAGAACTAGAGGTTAATCTGTATCCTCCCCACAATAAACTTACGGGAGACAGGATATCACTCCATGATAACTCCGGAATGGTGCTCTGGAACGGTGTCTACAATGCCTGTGCAAAGAAATTAACATATTAAGCATTGAGAACAAAAATTCTAACATTCAGAGACAATGAGATGGCTGAAAGGATGCAATGAGAAGCACCACCAAGATTTAAACAACTCACAAATATGAAATACCTGACTGGGCTAGTCTTGAGTGAAAATAATAATGAGCTGGAAGATCAGCTCGCCCATCTTGTTCCTTCGAAGACTGCTGCCTCCTCATCTCCATCATCAAGATGTGGGAATCGAGATCGACGACACGAGCGTACCGGCAGAAATTAGAAGCAACGAAGTTGGGGATGAAAGGATCGTCAAAGCATTCCGCAAGCGATAATATACTCTGGATGGTGTTCGTCCGTATGTTGAGCGCGAGTAGATATCGTGCCCCTCTTGGGATGCACATCCAGTTGCTCCGGTTCTCACGGAGCTTGCCAAGCGCCAAGTAGACAACTCCATCATCGGTGGGGCTGAGAAGAGGGTACATGGGGGTTAAGTTGGTGGGCAGATCATTGCCGAATCCACCGAGTTGCACAAGGTCCATGACGTGGACCTTGTACACCAGCTCCCAGTCCATCTCTTCTTTGCGCAGCGACCAGACGGACACGGCGCGGTTCTTGTTCTGGACATGATCGAGGAAGCCGTCGACGGACACAAACAGCACGGTGTTGTTGACGACGCCCACGGTTCGGTAGGCTTTTGGCTGTGCCACCCGAGTGTTGCTGCGGGAGTGATCCACCGACTTTGCGTTGGCCAACTCTTTTGGCAGGGGAAAGATGTCAAACTTGAGCAAGGGCTCGTTGCCACCGCAATTGTTGAAGAGAGTGTCCCAGTGGCAGTACACGCCGCCTCGCAGAAGATCCGCCCAGCAGCCCATGCCGTCGACCGAAAAGGTGACATCAACTTGGTAGTATGGGGAGCTCTTGCCGCTGATGCATGAGGGAAAGCCAGCAAGCTTGACCTCAGACCATGGCACGGTGGAGGAGCCGGGCCGCCATACCAAGAGGGCATCCCCCCGTTGGTCCATCTTCCCCAATAGGACCAGCGCGTAGTCATCCCCGCAGGACGGGCGCGCAATGAGAAGGCGACGAGTGAGGCCCGTGAATATCCAGGAGGGGTCTTCCGGCGCCGGGGCCATGTGAAGCGATCCCCGGACAGCATCGTAGACGACATAGATGATGCGGCTGAATTCATGTAGGAATGTCGTCGTGAGGACGATGACGCCCTCGTCCACCGCTTCGACCGTGGTCAGCGGGCTGCCGCCTTTGAGGACCAGACAAGACAGATTTGTCGAACTGTCGTCTTCATCCTTGGCAAGATGCACACCGATGTGTAGGCTCTGGACTACCTCGTCGGCATAGGGCTGCATCACGGGTGAGAACCCCGAAGCCTTCCTTTCTACACACCTGAGAATCCTGAACGGTTGCTCGGCGATATAATCGAATTCATCTTCGTCCTCGAAGTCCGTGCGCACGCGGCGGTCCAGCAGGCAGCCGGGCGGCAACCTATCTACCTCTGGAGGTAGAGCTATGGAAGCAGCGGCGGGGCGACAGGGGAGGGGGGCGGCGCGGCGCGGGCGGCGGAGGCTAGCTGGCGAGGGCGCGCGAGGCAGGAGACGCCGATCCAGGAGCGAGAGGCGCGGTGCGTTGGCCAACGCGTGGACGCAACGATTATGAATCCTTTCCAAATAATAATGCGAGTAGGATAAGGATTCATCACGTATGCTTATAGTTGGACACTGATCGAGTAGGTTAAGGAGTTGGACACCTAATAGAACCTTCTCAGTCTCAGTCCTTAGAGCAAATCTAGCAAATTCGCTAAAACCCTGTTCCGCAAATCTGATATAAGGGCCGTTTGAGAAAAAATTGCAGTATCGTGAGGCCTTCGACTCGCAAATGTTACATGTAGTAGAATTTATATAAATGTACGAAATTTATATAAAACCTAGTCATGTCGTACTTGCACTAGCAGAAAAAGAGTCATTAGTCCCGGTTCATAAGGGCCTCAGTCCCGGTTTTTGAAAAAAAATTCTCGATTTTCAAATTTCTGAATTATTTTATAATTTAATCTTTAATCACCCGCCCCTTATCACTGCTCAATTTAACCTCTAATCTCTAATCACCCCTCATCATTCGAAATCATATAACTTCCCGACCGGTCACCTATCCCTCTCACTACTCCAGCCCGAGCACGCTTAACTTTCGGGTTCTATTCTCCTTCGTTTCCAAGTCTGCACTTGTTGTTTTCCTGACAATAGTAAGATGTCAATCCTATTAACCCTCGGGAGTTTAGCTTGAGCATGAAGTCACACATTTCACTGTTTGAGTTTGAAACTATTATTGTGCAAAACAATAATTATTTAGTAACACTAATATTTCTTAAATAAATAGTTTGACCATAGTTTGACCAGATTTGACCAAAATTCAAAAAAAACCGAAATAATTATTTAGTAACACTAATATTTCTTGAATAAGTAGTTTGCCCATAGTTTGACCATTGTTAGACCACAATTTGACCAGATTTGACAAAAATTCAAAAAAACTGAAATAATTATTTAGTAACACTAATATTCTTGAATAATTATTTAATAACACTAATACTTCTTGAATAAGTAGTTTGACCATAGTTTGACCAGATTTAACGAAAATACAAAAAAAAAGTGAAATTTGAGCATAACTTTTTTTCCTTTTAGAATTTGAGGATTTTAAAAATTTGCAAACAGGCCGTAACATTTTGATATATTATACGTTTTTTTCCGACATCGTATGCAAAAGTTATAGCCGTTTTACATTTTCCCTACATTTTTTGCAAAACATGTCCAAATTTAAGTTTTTAAATTTTCCTAACTAGTAGAGGTAGTAATATAACTACCTCTCGAAGGATTTTATTTTTTGAAGTTTTTATCATTTTCTTTTGATTTTTTTCAAAACAAAAAAGGCGATCCGGGGGAGGGGGTAGAGTTTGAAAATGGGACCTTTAGTCCCGGTTTGAGACACAAACCGGGACTAAAGGGCATCGCACCACTATTAGGGAAAAACCTAGCAGCTGCGCGGGTTTTAGACCTATCAGTAGCGCGGGGTTATGCGCTACTGATAAGGCGCTACAGCTAACGTGTAGCAGTAGCGTGCCTCCTCCCACGCTACTGCTAAATCGACTTAGTAGTAGCGAGTTCCCGGAGGAGCGCTACTGGTAATTAGTAGTAGCGCTTCTCCCTGCCCACGCTGCTACTATTATTTCATATTTTATTTCTTTTTAATTTCATGTTGTATTCGTACACCTTTACACAAGTTTTCATACAACAAGAATTTAGAAATTGTTTTTACATCATAATGAGTTATTACATCACGGGCTGAAAGAATCGTGTGGACTAGTTTCAAGTGGATGGACATCCACTTGAAACTAATCTGCGGTTCTTTCACCCAATGATATAATAAATATCATCATCATATCATATCATTAACAACTTATCATCATCATCATCATATCATTGGTCACTAGTCGTAATCACAAGTACTCCTCACATCATCAACTCTAACACATTGTATCACATAAAAAACATATTGTACCTCATAGGACCTAGTACATTCTCTTAGGACCTACTATATTCTCTAAGGTAAAATAGCAAACAACAAGATAGCCCCTGACTCTCCATTATGGAGAATGGAGATTATCCTGTCTCCAATTCTTGCCTTTCGCTTAATGTTACTTCCAAGAACCTCCTTGCGAATGTCCAAACATTTTTTCCATTCTTTGATTAGCATGTGTTCACCGCTTTTAGAAATTCGATATGCACAGGTGAGCTCCTTAGATTCACCCGGCTGTATGTTCATAACTGCAAGGCGACCATTCTGATACATCAGATGAGGCACACAATCCATCGGGATTTCCTGTTGAAAAACATAGTAATAACTTCGTAGTTAGCAATGATGTACTAGTTTTAGAAGTATGCAAAAGATGCACGGATGTTGTAATAGTAAAAAACCTTACCAGGGTATCTCCATAGAAGTTAACGTGGTTCAACACGTGCACTAGTGGCACGTATTCACCATAATTTGGAGGAGTTCGATAATAGGTATTGTAATTCTCAAGAAAAGTACAATAAGCAATCAGATGACTTTTCTCCTTATAAGTTAATTCGGAGCCATCAGTGTAGTGGATTTTGTCTACCATCTTCTGCACATTCTTTGAAGATTCAAAATAAGCTGTCAATGGAAATAGGTTGTCAACTATTTTGAAATAAACAATATAAATTAGTTAATAACTATGTTTGAGAAACTCACATTGCGGTAGAATCGGAAGCATATCAACAAGGACCCAAATGTCCATATTGTCTTGCTCGATGTCAGGATTACCAAGATCCATGGTGACAATCATACCCTCATAAAAACCATACATTTTTGCAAAGTGCTTCCCAATTTTGGCAACCAAAATGGGTTACGCTCTGAGAATTGTACAGATTTACTTCAAAATCGATATCATGATGGGTCCTTAGGTGTATTTTCTTTGTTTCATGATTTTCATGGTCTTCAAAACCCATCCTCTCCAAGACATAGCGTCTTGCATGGCATGGGATAAGCTAGTCGAATTATAAAAGATGAAAATTAGACGTTGAAATAGTTGAAGTCATGTTTAATTACGAAAAAAACACTTGTCGTTGTTGCGTACCGTTTCAACATCGAAGGTCTCCTTGAGCTTAATGCTGAAGCGCCGATCTTCATCCAGCTCAACGGACCTGTCGCACATACCTCGATCATCGTGGCACCAGCTGCACTCCCCCGGAAGACTGTCGTCGTCTGAGTACGACATTTCCTACGTTCATAATTCAAAAATTAAACTTGTACATATTCTAGCACAAGTCATGCCAAAATTCACGGAAAAATCCGGCATGACCTTTGCTAAAAAAAGGACATATCGAGCGCCTGAAATTTGCCGGAACGGAAATTAATCAACACTCTGGCAAAACATAGGCCACTCGGAGGTGTAACCAAAACATGAAACAATTGCTTAAACTAAAAAATAACAACAAATATGACATGTTCAACTAGTTCTATTAATTCAACTAGTTCTTACTAAATATAAACTTAGTATAAAAAGAAAAAAACTAGTTCTTTCTAAAAATAAAGTAGTTCAACTAGTTATTAATTTACTTACTATACTAGTTCAACTAAAACTTAACTAGTTCTATTAATTCAACTCGTTCTTACTAAATATAAACTTACTATAAATAGAAAGAAACTAGTACATCTACTACTACTAATTAACATCTAACTACTACATCTACTACTAATTAACATCTACTACTGCTAATTATACAACTAGTTTACCATCACTACTAGTAATTAATATCCACTACTTCTAAAAAATCGTTATCTATGAACCCTAAATTAACATCTACTACTACTAAAATCATCTACTAACTAAGAAAAGAGAGAGGGGGTGGGGGAGGGGTGGGGGGCTTACAGAGGGAGAGATGGTGGCGGGGAGGTGCTCGGCGACGGAGGGGCGGCGAGGGCGGGCTCGGGATCGGGAGGCGGCGGTCCTGGGCGGCGGGCTCGGTCGAGGGCAGCGGCGGTGAGGTCGAGGGCGGCGAGAGTGTGGTCGAGAGGGGCGGCGGGCGGCGGCGGTGAGGTTGAGGGCGGGCTCGGGCGGCGGCGGTGAGGGCAGGCGCGCTCGGGCTCGGACGGCGGCGACAGGAGTAGGGGAACAGGCTGGGGGGAAAGGAGGACTTAGCGAAATTTTGAGCCGGGGGGGTGGTTAACTCGAACTAGCAGTAGCGCTCATATGGAAAATGCGCTATAGCTAACTTATCTATAGCGCGCTTCAGTGAAAACCGCTACTGCTAATGGAAGCAGTTATATCAAAAATATACATTGGTCATCATTGATCTTTTTGTGTATAATCTAAATAGTCAACATGAATCCTCACTGTACCTGTATAGGTACAGGCGAGGATTCATATTGCAACCACAAATCATACACATATAGTTCAATGAAGACCAAGTGCTCGAGATAGGTTGAGAAGTAGCATATTTAAGGTGGTAAACACCTTGTTCGCTTAGCAGTATGGGACTAAACTTAATTAGTTGCGGTGATACTTAGCAGTAGCGTGTTTTGAAGAAAATCGCTGCTACTAAGTTCTTTAGCAGTAGCGCGTCCATGGGAAGGGCGCTACTACTATATCTAGCCTGGGGGCAACACCGTGGAAATTATAGTAGTAGCGCTCTTTCACCTAGAGCGCTACTGCTACTTAGTCATTAGTAGCGCTCTTTTCTGAAGCTCGCTACTGCTAATTAGCAGTAGCATTTGTTTTTAAGCCGCGCTGCTGCTAAGATTCTGTGTATAAGGTTTTCCCTAGTAGTGCACCCTTTAGTCCCGGTTCGTGTCTCAAACCGGGACTAAAGATCTAATCTTTAGTCCCGGTTTGAGACACAAACCGGGACTAAAGGGCATCGCACTCTTTAGTCTCAGTTCGTGTCTCAAACCGGGACTAAAGGGCTCAGGTGAACCGGGACTAATGCCTTAGCCGCACGAACCGGGACCAATGCTCACATTAGTCCCGGTTCGTGACTGAACCGGGACTAATGTGAATATTGCCCTGTGACCAAAGCCCTGTTTTCTACTAGTGTTGTTCACACCCAAAATCATGTGCATAAATGAATGCGCAATCACACAAAATAAAACACGATCAAATCACCACCGACCATTAAACAAATCAAGCAACATCATCATTATTGCGAAGATCGCCGCCACCACCACCAGCCATAGCACCTCGATGACCATCTTCATCCACATTGACCTCCACCTCCATTGCCGAAAGCTTCACCACCTCCACCAGGAACACCACCAAACCCACCACCACCACCAATGCCGAAGCCAACACAACTCTAAACCCACCACCACCACCAATGTCGAAGCCAACACAACTCTAAACCCACCACCACCACCACCAATGTCGAAGCCAACACAACTCCAAACCCATCACCACCACCAATGCCGAAGTTCGTCTGCATGCGGCGGGCCAGCAGGTACCCAAGTGGCAACCTATCTAGGTGTGGAGGTAGAGCCATGGAAGCGGCGGCTGGAAGACAGGGGAGGGAGGCAGGGGGAGAGGGGAGGGGGCAGGGCGGGGTAGGCTAGGTTTTCCTTTTTTTAAAGATGCTAGATTTTTCTTGGGGAAGATGCCGATGGGGAATCTTGTGGCAGATGTGGACGCATGAGGTAGGTGGCTAGGTGCACAGTCGACCCGCTAGCTCTTTCGGTCTCTTGGACGTCCACGCAAACTTGACCAACTAGGCCCAGCTGGACCGGCTCCCCACACGCGAACATGGGCAGGCTCAGGTGCGGGGCGGGGCTCCCGTGATTTTTTCTGTTTCTTTTTTTTGTTTTCTTTTATTTGTTTCTGATTCTTCAAAAAAGTTTGAGGTTTCAAAAAAAGTTTAAAATTTCAAAAAATGTTCACTAATGCAATAAAAATGTTCATGAATTCACAAAAAAAATGTTTGCAACTTCACAAAATGAACATTTCTTGAATTTTGATGAACATTGTTTGTATTTTGATGAACACAATCTGATATTTGCATGAACATTTTTCAAATTTACTAGTAGGATGCCCGTGCTATGCTATGGGGTCACACAAGATTCGTAGATTTAAGTTATAGTGAGGAACATATATGTTGCTATAAACAATAAAAAAAATACCGACACATTGATTGAACAATGTTATAGTTGATGTGTACATATTTAAGCATGATCAAACATATGGTATCCAATCGATAAACCGTGTAATCAAAGCCAAACATTTCCTTTTTCATCTGGGTGGATTTAAGTTATAGTGAAGAACACATATGTTGCTATAGACAGTGAAGACGCGATGTTATATTGTTGATCTGTACATATTAAGCCCGGTCAAACTAAACCATGTCATCGAAGCCAAACATTTCCTTCTCCATCTTCGCCTCGCCAGAAGACTTGTTGTTTTCCCTACTCACCTTTCGCATTGCTCACTCTATCCAGAACTTGCCCAATACTGCAAGCTGCAGGAAACCACAAAGTTTGTTTAGGGTACAATACAAAACTTGCCAATAGACACAAAATTAGTACATGCACACAGACACAAAATTAGTACTGGACCTGTTCTTACTCCAGGTTTTATGCAACTGGGACAACCCTAAATAACATACAACAATGCAATTGTGGTGTTGTTCAACAAGACATCTCGTCTTCTATTGGAAGTTTGACACCACGCAAACAGAAAAGAATTCTGAGCAAAAACATTAGTCGCATGGTGACATGAAGTTTGCCGAAATTACAGAGATAAGCCATTCAATCACAGCAATAGAAAATTGTTCGTGAACATACATGCAGTCCTAGATCAGTAGTCTTCACTGAAGCCTGGTACACGACTAATTTCTTTGTAGACATACACTGAGATAAATTAGTTTGATTTATTAACAAACTAACAGAAGAATAGATGCAATGGACTCACCATGCTCGTCATTGACCCTTTGCGAATCTGCCTTCTATCCTGAAATCTGCAGGAAAAATCAAAATCAACATCGGAGACACATTAGAACGAGCTTATCTCGCGAAATACACACCTAATTGAACAGGAAGTAAACTTAAAAAGAATCCATGACAGACATACATGCCCGTCTTCTATTGGCAGTTTGGCATCGGATCCACCGGGAAGGAGTAGTTCGCTATCGGCAAAAATCCTCTGTGCCTGCAACATCCGGGCATACTCATGGCGGTCCTACTGCTGGTAGCCTCCATGGGCAGCACAGAAAAAGGGCCTGACGCCGGCACACCATCATCACCAACTCGGTCTTTTTATAGAAGTAGATCTCTTTTACATTTCCTGCTTACTTCAAAGGAGCAAATGTAACCCAATATGTTTAATTGGTAACTGAAAGCAGGCATCATAGGTTAATTATCAACATAGATTCATGCATAATCGAACATAATTTGAGCAGATAAAACATGATGTCACATTTTGTATTGGAAATAGACTTAAATTTGTAACTTTTAACATTCAGCATCAAAACTATGAGGATGACTTTATGAAGAATATGCTCAAAAACTTATGATTGTCTTGGCCAAAATAAACAAGCTGCATAGATATGTACCAATGATTTTTTACAATCAGTACCTGGCTAACCGCACTCATGCAATGAGAGAAACATGGTAGTGCACTACTACACATGTAGGGAAGTGTGAAAGGAACAGAGCATGTGATTCTGAATCAAACTTGCAACCCGTTCTCCGCACCAAAAATCACCAAAAACACACCAGATGAAATACCTAGCAGCAATGTTTTGCCGATTAGACCATACTGACTCCATGAACATCCAATTCAATTGGGGTCTCAGGGGCTACATGGAGGACCCCTGGACCTTCTTGAAGCATGCCCTGAAGGAGAAGTTCGTGCAAGCATGGACGGTGATCTATCTAGAAGGTACAGCTCCACCAAGCGCTCAGGAAGAAAAATCTAGAACTATGAGAACCCCAAGAGCTGAAGCATTGCAAGCCCAGATATTCACCCAAAGTTAATGTCAAAAGCACCTGGTGCTTCTACTACATAACTGAAATAGATCAAACCAGCCTTTGTGTGTCATTTGGTGCTTTGCTGGAGATCTAGTTACAATTCAAAGGCCCGAACAGAAAAGATGCAGAAATTACGAACCTGATATTTATAGACTATGTAGTACATTGGATACTGTTATTTGACCACAAACATGGTCGAGTACTTCAATCAATTCAGAAAAATCTCTTCTGCCAGGCTGAGGGCTTCCAATCGAGATGGGGATAGCAGCAAGGTGTGCAAGTAATGGAACAGATGACTTATGTGGGAGGAGAGACCAGTTGCAGACGACATAGAGGTCCTAGGGGAGCAACGCTTACTCGAAGGGGATGGCTGTGGAGCACTTCTGCCAGGAGGGATTAGTAGGTGGCGATGCCGTTGCCGAGGATGCGTAGTGGGTAGCAGCATATGTGGAGGTCGGCGAGGACAGGGGGGAGGTGGTGGGCGGCGGAACTGCTGCATTAGAGCCTTGGATGAGGAAGCAGAAGAGTCCTCATGGACTCCGGGGACGGACAGCGCCGACGGCGAACTTGTCGACGTAGGCGTCGAGGAGAAGGGGAAGGGGAGGAGGAGATGGCAGTGAGAAGGGAGAGGTGTTGGGCGTCGGTCTGCTGCATCGGAGGAGTAGGCAGGAGACGCGTTGCAGACTCGGTGAACGGACGTCGCCGGTGACGTACTTGCCGATGTCGGCGTTGTAGGAGACGAGCTAGGGGGGAGGAAGAGACGATGGGGAGGAAGGTGGATGTGGGTGTGGGCGGTTAGGCTGCTGGGGCAGAGAGGAGTTGGGAGCGGACGGCGTCGGTGGTGTGTAGAGCGGCAGCAGCTGCTGCCACTTCGATTCCACTTTTTTCCAGAAGGGTCAATTGCTTGGCTGAGTGGATAAGGCGGGACTGGATGGAGATGGAGGAAGAAAATGAGGGGTTTCTTTGTAAACGTGAAGTGGAGTTGCTCCTATGCATCAGATGTAGATCAGACGGTCAAAAATGATAGATGGCAGGCACACCATTGATACGTCTCCAACGTATCTATACTTTTTGATTGCTCCATGCTATATTATCTACTGTTTTAGACATTATTGGGCTTTATTATCCACTTTTATATTATTTTTGGGACTAACCTATTAACCAGAGGCCCAGCCCAGAATTGTTATTTTTGCCTGTTTTAGGGTTTCGAAGAAAAGGAATATTAAGCGGAGTCCAAACGGAATGAAACCTTCGGGAACGTGATTTTCTCAACAGATAAGACCCGGGAGACTTGGACCCTACGCCAAGGCACGTAACAGGAGGCCACGAGGTAGGGGGCGCGCCCTACCCTACCAGGCACGCCCCCACCCTCGTGTGCCCCCTGTTGCTCCACCGACGTACTTCTTCCTTCTATATATACCCACGTACCCCCAAACGATCAAAAACGGAGCCAAAACCCTAATTCCACCGCCGTAACTTTCTGTATTCACGAGATCCCATCTTGGAGCCTGTTCCGGAGCTCCGCCAGAGGGGGCATCGATCACGGAGGGCTTCTACATCAACACCATAGCCCCTCCGATGAAGTGTGAGTAGTTTACCTCAGACCTACGGGTCCATAATTAGTAGCTAGATGGCTTCTTCTCTCTTTTTGGATCTCAATACAATGTTCGCCCCCTCTCTTGTGGAGATCTATTCGATGTAATCTTCTTTTTGTGGTGTGTTTGTTGAGATCGATGAATTGTGGGTTTATGATCAAGTCTATCTATGAATAATATTTGAATCTTATCTGAATTCTTTTATGTATGATTGGTTATCTTTGCAAGTCTCTTCGAATTATCAGTTTGGTTTGGCCTACTAATTGATCTTTCTTACAATGGGAGAAGTGCTTAGCTTTGGGTTCAATCTTGCGGTGTCCTTTCCCGGTGACAGTAACGGCAGCAAGGCACAATATTGTATCGTTGCCATCGAGGATAACAAGATGGGGTTTTCTTCATATTGCATGAGTCGATCCATCTACATCATGTCATCTTGCTTAAGGCGTTACTCTATTTTTAACTTAATACTCTAGATGCATGCTGGATAGCGGTCGATGAGTGGAGTAATAGTAGTAGATGCAGGCAGGAGTCGGTCTACTTGTCTCGGACGTGATGCCTATATACATGATCATACCTAGATATTCTCATAACTATGCTCAATTATGTCAATTGCTCAACAGTAATTTGTTCACTGCTACGTCTTGAGCTTGCGTTGGTTTTCCCCGAAGAGGAAGGGATGATGCAGCAGAGTAGCGTAAGTATTTCCCTCAGTTTTTTGAGAACCAAGGTATCAATCCAATAGGAGCCCATGCTCAAGTCCCTATTACCTGCACAAAGCGATAGCTACTCGCAACCAACGCGATTAGGGGTTGTCAATCCCTTCACGGTCACTTACGAGAGTGAGATCTGATAGATATAATATTTTTGGTATTTTTGGTATAAAGATGCAAAGTAAAAAGTAAAACTAAAGTAAAAGCAAAGCAAGATTAAAGTAATGGAGATTGATCCCGGCCATAGGTTTCACTAGTGGCTTCTCTCAAGAGCATAAGTATTCTACGGTGGGTGAACAAATTACTGTTGAGCAATTGACAGAATTGAGCATAGTTATGAGAATATCTAGGTATGATCATGTATATAGGCATCACGTCCGTAACAAGTAGATCAAAACGATTCTGCATCTAGTACTATTACTCCACTCATCGACCGCTATCCAGCATGCATCTAGAGTATTAAGTTAAAAACAGAGTAACGCCTTAAGCAAGATGACATGATGTAGAGAGATAAATTCATGCAATATGAAATAAACCCCATCTTGCTATACTTGATGGCAACGATACAATACGTGCCTTGCTGCCCCTTCTGTCACTGGGTAAGGACACCGCAAGATCGAACCCAAAGCTAAGAACTTCTCCCATGGCAAGAACTACCAATCTAGTTGGCCAAACCAAACGGATAATTCGAAGAGACTTGCAAAGATAACCAATCATACATAAAAGAATTCAGATAAGATTCAAATATTATTCATAGATAGACTTGATCATAAACCCACAATTCATCGGTCTCAACAAACACACCGCAAAAAGAAGATTACATCGAATAGATCTCCACAAGAGAGGGGAGAACTTTGTATTGAGATTCAAAGAGAGAGAAGAAGCCATCTAGCTACTAACTATGGACCCAAAGGTCTGAGGTAAACTACTCACACTTCATCGGAGAGGCTATGATGATGTAGAAGCCCTTCGTGATGACGGCCCTCTTCCGGCGGAGCTCTGGAACAGGCCCCAAGATGGGATCTCGTGGATACAGAAAGTTGCGGCGGTGGAATTAGGTTTTTGGCTCCTGTTCTGATCGTTTGGGGGTATGTGTGTATATATAGGAGGAAGAAGTACGCCGGAGGAGCAACGAGGGGCCCACGAGGCAGGGGCCACGCACTAGGGGGGGCGCCCCCCACCCTCGTGGCCGCCTCTTTTGTTCCTTGGAGCAGGGTCCAAGTCTCCTGGATCACGTTCGGTGAGAAAATCACGTTCCCGAAGATTTTATTCCGTTTGGACTCCGTTTGATATTCCGTTTCTTCGAAACACTGAAATAGGCAAAAAAACAGCAATTCTGTGCTAGGCCTCCGGTTAATAGGTTAGTCCCAAAAATAATATAAAAGTGGGAAATAAAGCCCAATATAGTCCAAAACAGTAGATAATATAGCATGGAGAAATCAAAAATTATAGATACGTTGGAGAAGTATCAGGCATCCCCAAGCTTATTTCCTGCTCGTCCTCGAGTAGGTAAATGATAAAAAGAGAATTTTTGATGCGGAGTGCTACTTGGCATAATTTCAATGCAAATCTTCTTAATTGTGGTATGAATATTCAGATTAGAAAAATTCAAGACAAAAGTTTATATTGACATAAAAAATAATACTTCAAGCATACTAACAAAGCAATTATGTCTTCTCAAAATAACATGGCCAAAGAAAGTTATCCCTACAAAATCATATAGTCTGGCTATGCTCCATCTTCACCACACAAAGTATTTAAATCATGCACAACCCCGATGACAAGCCAAGCAATTGTTTCATACTCTAACTTTTTCAAAACTTTTTCAATCTTCACGCAATACATGAGCATGAGCCATGGATATAGCACTATAGGTGGAATAGAATGGTGGTTGTGGAGAAGACAAAAAGGAGAATATGGTCTCACATCAACTAGGCGTATCAACGGGCTATGGAGATGCCCACCAATAGATATCAATGTGCGTGACTAGGGATTGCCATGCAACGGATGCACTAGAGCTATAAGTATATGAAAGCTCAAAAAGAAACTAAGTGGGTGTGCATCCAACTTGCTTGCTCACGAAGACCTAGGGCAATTTTTTGAGGAAGCCCATCATTGGAATATACAAGCCAAGTTCTATAATGTAAAATTCCCACTAGTATATGAAAGTGATAACATGAGAGACTCTCTACTATTAAGATCATGGTGCTACTTTGAAGCACAAGTGTGGTAAAAGGATAGTAACATTGTCCCTTCTCTCTTTTTCTCTCATCATTTTTTTATTTGGGCCTTTTCTCTTTTTTTATGGCCTCTTTTTATTTGGGCTTCTTTGGCCTCTTTTTTTATTTACTTTATTTTTCGTCCGGAGTCTCATCCCGACTTATGGGGGAATCATAGTCTCCATCATTCTTTCCTCACTGGGACAATGCTCTAATAATGATGATCATCACACTTTTATTTTTCTTATAACTCAACAATTACAACTCGATACTTAGAACAAAATATGACTCTATGTGAATGCATCTGGCGATGTACCGGGATATGCAATATGACAAGGATGGAAGGTGTCATGATGAACTAGATGGTGGAAAGTTGCATGGCAATATATCTCGGAATGGCTATGGAAATGCCATAATAGGTAGGTATGGTGGCTGTTTTGAGGAAGGTATATGGTAGGTGTATGATACCGGCGAAAAAGTGCGCGGTATTAGAGAGGCTAGCAAAGGTGGAAGGGTGAGAGTGCGTATAATCCATGGACTCAACATTAGTCATAAAGAACTCATATACTTACTGCAAAAATCTAGAAGTTATCAAAGCAAAGTATTACGCGCATGCTCCTAGGGGGATAGATTGGTAGGAAAAGACCATCGCTCATCCCCGACCGCCACTCATAAGGAAGACAATCAATAAACAAATCATGCTCCGACTTCATCACATAACGGTTCACCATACGTGCATGCTACGGGAATCACAAACCTTAACACAAGTATTCTTTAAATTCACAACTGCTCAACTAGCATGACTTTAATATTATCACCTCCATATCTCAAAACAATTATCGTGCTTCAATCTTTTCTTACTATTCAACACACTCAAAAGAAAGTTTCACAAATCTTGAATACCAAGCATATTATTATTAAGCAAATTACCATGCTATTAAGAGACTCTCAAAATAATTTAAGTGAAGCATGAGAGATCAATAGTTTCTTTAAAACAAATCCACCACCGTGCTCTAAAAGATCTAAGTGAGGCACATAGAGCAAAATTATAATGCTCAAAAGATATAAGTGAAGCACACATAGCAAAATTATCTAGCTCAAAAGATATAAGTGAAGCACATAGAGCAAAACTACTTAGCTCAAAAGATATAAGTGAAGCACATAGAGCAAAACTACTTAGCTCAAAAGATATAAGTGAAGCACATAGAGTATTCTATCAAATTTTAATTCATGTATGGCTCTCTCAAAAGGTGTGTACAACAAGGATGATTGTGGCATATTAAGACACAAAGACACAAATAATACAAGACGCTCCAAGCAAAACACATATCATGTTGGTGAATAAAAATATAGCTCCAAGTAAATTACTGATGGAAGTGGACGAAAGAGGGGATGCCTTCTGGGGCATCCTCGAGCTTTGACTTCTTGGTGTCCTTGGATTATCTTGGGGGTGCCATGGGCATCCCCAAGCTTAGGCTCTTGCCACTCCTTGTTCCATGATCCATCAAAAGAATTCACCCAAAACTTGAAAACTTCACAACACAAAACTCAAAATAGAAAACTCGTGAGCTCCGTTAGCGAAAGAAAACAAAAGACCACTTCAAGGTACTGTAATGAACTCATTCTTTATTTATATTGGTGTTAAACCTACTGTATTCCAACTTTTCTATGGATTATAAATTATTTTACTAGCCATAGATTCATCAAAATAAGCAAACAACACACGGAAAACAGAATCTGTCAAAAACAGAACAGTCTGTAGTAATCTGTAGCTAGCGCAAGATATGGAACCCCAAAAATTCTAAAATAAATTGCTGGACGTGAGGAATTTATCTATTAATCATCTGCAAAAATAATTAACTAAATATCACTTTCCAAATAAAAATTACAGCAGTTCTCGTGAGCGCTAAAGTTTATGTTTTTTACAGCAAGTTCAACAAGACTTTCCCCAAGTCTTCCCAACGGTTCTACTTGGCACAAACACTAATTAAACACAAAAAACACAACCAAAACAGAGGCTAAATAATTTATTTATTACTAAACAGGAGCAAAAAGCAAGGAATAAAAATAAAATTGGGTTGCCTCCCAACAAGCGCTATCGTTTAACGCCCCTAGCTAGGCATAACAATCAAGAATAGATCTAGGTATTCCCATCTTTGGTAAGCAATCCATAAGTGGTCCTCATAATAGATTCATAAGGTAATTTAATTTTATTTCTAGGAAATTGTTCCATGCCTTTCCTTAATGGAAATTGGAATCTAATATTCCCTTCCTTCATATCAATAATGGCACCAACCGTTCTAAGGAAAGGTCTACCAAGAATAATAGGGGAAGAAGGATTGCAATCTATATCAAGAACAATGAAATCTACGGGCACATAATTCCTATTTGCAACAATAAGAACATCATTAATCCTTCCCATAGGTTTCTTAATAGTGGGATGTAACGCCCTCGATGCGGCTATAGCTCCCACGTGTCGAGGCACGACTTAGAGACATAACCGCATTGAAAGCAATGTCGCAAGTTAGGCAATCATCACAAACAACCCATGTAATGTATAATAAAAGGGGAGATAACATAGTTGGCTTACACTCGCCACGTCACATCAGAGTACATAAATAACATCCATCATACAAACACTCATGGCCCGACTACGGCGCCAAAATAGAAGAGAACCCAACATGCGACAAGGCCCCGAATCAAACCCCAACTAGGCACCACTACTGATCATCGGGAAAGGAAACATAATAACGCTGGGAGTCCTCGTCGAACTCCCACTTGAGCTCGTACTCGTCACCTGGAGTGGAATCACCTGGACCTGCATCTGGAGTTATAGAATCTGTGAGCCACAGGGACTCAGCAATCTCGCACCCTCGCGATCAAGACTATTTAAGCTTATAGGAAGGGGTAAGGCAAATATATGTGGAGCTGCAGCAAGCGACTAGCATATATGGAGGCTAACTTATACGCAAAAGAGAGCGAGAAGAGGAGGCAAAGCACGAGCGGGAAGCTAGAGGAACAACCTGCGCAAGCATTACTCCAACACCGTGTCCACTTCCCAGACCCCGCCGAGAAGAGGCCATCACGGCAACACACTCAGTTGATTCATTTTATTTAATTAAGGTTCAAGTTATCTACAACTGGACATTAACAAATTCCCATCTGCCCATAACCGTGGGCACGGCTTTCGAAAGTTCAAACCCTGCAGGGAGTCCCAACTTAGCCCATGACAAGCTCTCACGGTCAACGAAGGAATATACCTCCTCCCAAGACGTTCCGATCAGACTCGGTATCTCGGTAATTCAAGACACTTCGACAGGTTAAAACAAATCCAGCAACACCGCCCGAATGTGCCGACAAATCCCGATAGGAGCTGCACATATCTCTTTCTCAGGGCACACTCAGATGAACACTACGTACAACTAAAACCAACCCTCAAGTTTCCCCGAGGTGGCGCTGCAAGTGGCTCTATTTGGACCAACACTCAGAGGAGCACTGGCCCGGGGGGTTTAAAATAAGATGACTCGCGGGCTCCGGAAACCCGAGGGAAAAAGAGGCTAGGTGGAAAATGGTAAGACCAAGGTTGGGCATTGCTGGAAAAGCTTTAATCAAGGCGAACTATCAAGGGGTTCCCATTATAACCCAACCGCGTAAGGAACGCAAAAATCCGGGAACATAACACCGATATGACGGAAACTAGGGCGGCAAGAGTGGAACAAAACACTAGGCGAGAGGCCGAGCCTTCCACCCTTTACCAAGTATATAGATGCATTAAGATAACATAGTGATATAATGATATCCCAACAAGTAAGTAAATGTTCCAACAAGGAACGGCTCCAATCTTCACCTGCAACTAGCAACGCTATAAGAGGGGCTGAGCGAAGCGGTAACATAGCCAATCAACGGTTTGCTAGGACAAGGTGGGTTAGAGGTTTGACATGGCAATTGGGAGGCTGACAAGAAAAAGGTAGGCATCGTAGCATTGGCAAGCAAAAGAGCGAGCAAACTAGCATAGCAAAGATAGTAGTGATTTCGAGGGTATGATCATCTTGCCTGCACAGTTGTCAGAGTTGACTGGATCCTCACAAGCAAACTCAACGGGCTCCTCGGTAGCGAACTCGTCTCCCGGCTCTACCCAACAAGACAAACAAGCAACAATGATACAATCAACCACATGCAAGACCAAGCAATAAGATGAAATGAAGATATGCTATGCGGGATGCGATGCGGGATGCAAAATGCAAGATATGACAGGAAATGCATGAACCTGGACTCAACTTGGAATTCCAAGGGTGCCACTGGAAAGATGAGATGAAATCGCTTGAAAACGATATAAAGATCATCGGAATCGGAGTTACGGTTTGGAAATGGCAAGCGATTTAAGATATGACACCGGTCTGCGATTTACAGCAAGTAGGCATCTAAATGCAATGAGATGAACATGCTACAGCCACCAAACATGACAACAAAATACATGGCAGGGATGCACAGAAGATGCTTAACAAAAGTAGCACTGAGCCACGGCCAATTCATCCATTAAGAGGTACAAACAAGCATGGCAAAAACGCAAATGCAAAACAGATTCCAGACTTAGTGAAATTAACACTTGTCTGAAATTTCAGATCACGAAGCCCTCTTCGGAGCAGCAAAACAACATGAAACAAGACCTGATTAAGACAAGTAAGAACATGGCATGGAGCTACTCAACAAGCTTAACAAAAGACCCAAAGTGACCTGGGGCCAAAAGGGTTCACAAAATATACTAACGGGCACACGAACATAGCTAAAACACAATCAGTTTCCAGACTTAGTGAAAACTGAGACATGCTGAAATATAACTCACGAAGGCATGTAAACGAGCTCGATGCACTCACCACGGTGCAATTCATGGCAAGGCAAGCATACATCCATTAAGAAGGCAAAAAATAAAAGCTAGACATGGCAAGAACAATGGCATAGCATGCACGGATCAACTACAATAGCATCGGCAAAATCGCAAACGAGTTGACAATCTGCCCAGAATCACCATGAAGCAAAAGTAGAGCTCGATTGACTCAAGCTAGGGTGCTCCATAATTGCAAACAAAGACATGGATGGATAGAGAATAACATGATTAAAAAACTCCTTTACTGATCATCCTCAAAAGAGGCACGGATCACTAGGAAACAAGCTGAACATATGACATCATGAACTAAATAATCCCAGACTTAGTGAAAACAACTAAGTCCCTGAAAACAGATTTACCTGGTGCCTCACTTTGCAAGCTTGCACAAGTCACCACACACATCCTAAAAATTCATGGGTTGCACCTCTGGAAAGAAGACAAAATGCTTAACAAAACATATGAAGGACTCACAGGCATAGCAGGCACACAATAATCATGGAAAAAATGACAAAAGTCTAAGATGAACTAGCAGATCTGACAATTAACTCACGGAGCCTCCTTCTAACAGCATTTTGGGCATCAAGATGAACTCAAATGAAAATTATGCAATGGAATGAAATGATGTACTCATCGAGATGAACATTTTGATATATTATATGCCCAAAACGGAGCTACGGATGCGGAGATACGGAGTCGCGAACATGAGCATATGGATCAAGAATTTCAGGACTTAGAGAAAAAAACCACCTCGCGAAAAAATTAGGGTTACTGTAGCGCGGATCGGATCTGGCGACGTGGCACTGTAGCGGATCGGGGTCGCCGGAGTTCGCTCGTCGTCGCCGGCGTTCGAAGCGGCCGGAGGAGAGGCAGGCCGGCGCGGGCAGGGGGAGGCGCGGCGGCTCCGGTCGCCGGTGTCCCGGGTCCGACGAGGCGCGGGGTCGCGCGAGGGAGAGGGAGGAGTAGCAGCTCCGGCGGGCGGCGGCGGTGGCCCGGCGAAGGTGCTCGTGGCGGCGGTGGCCCGGTGACGGGGAAGAAGGAGGCGCGGCGAGGGGACTCCGGGCGCGGGCGGCGAGGCGGCTCCGGGACGGGGAGGGCCTGCCCCGGGCCCGAGCGGGTTGCGGCGGCGGCGGCGGCGGTACGGCGGCCACGTGGCGGCTGCGGGGTGGATCGGACGTTGTCCGGTGCGGCCGGACACGTCCAGTGCGGCGGAGATCTGAGATTAGGGTTTCGGGGAGAGGGAGAGATCCGAAATCGGGGGGGTGTATAAATAGGCATAAGTGGAGCTAGGAGAGTCCAAATGAGGTGCGGTTTTCGGCCACGCGATTGTGATCGAACGCTCTGGGACATGGAGCAGAGTTTGGTGGGTTTTGGGCCAAATTGGAGGGGTGTTGGGCTGCAACACACACGAGGCCTTTTCGGTCCCTCGGTTAACCGTTGGAGTATCAAACGAAGTCCAAATGATACGAAACTTGACAGGCGGTCTACCGGTAGTAAACCAAGGCCGCATGACAAGTCTCGGTGCAATCCGGAAATGTTTAATCCCCACACACGGAAGAAAGCTAGAAATGACCACCGGAGGAGAACGAAGCGTCGGAATGCAAAACGGACAACGGGGAAAATGCTCGAATGCATGAGATAAACACGTATGCAAATGCAATGCACATGATGACATGATATGAGATGCATGACAAAGAAAACAACACACGGAGACAAAGACCCGAACCCGAGAAATAAATATAACTTAACGCCGGAAACGGCAAGAGTTGGAGTACAAATTGGGAAAGTTACATCCGGGGTGTTACATGGAATCCGCAAGATGCAAGTTTAGAGAGCAGTCATCAAAGTTACGGAAATCTAGTAAATCACACAAAGTCTTGAGAATAGTAGAGACACTAGCACCCAAATCACACAAAGCATAAAACTCATGATCTTTAATTTTAATTTTAATAGTTGGTTCCCACTCATCATAGAGTTTTCTAGGGATAGAAACTTTCAACTCAAGTTTTTCTTCATAAGATTGCATCAAGGCATTAACAATATGTTCAGTGAAGGCTTTATTTTGACTATAAGCATGTAGAGAATTTAGCACGGATTGCAACAAGGAAATACAATCAATTAAGGAGCAACTTTCATAATTAAATTCCTTGAAATCCAATATAGTGGGTTTAGCAACATCTAGATTTTTATTTCTTCCAATCCCACTTCCATCAATTTCATCATTAGGATCTAAATACTCCGAATTTTTAGAATGCCCTCTAGGTAAAGGAAGATCATATTCAGTTTCATCAAGATTCATATTGCAAAACAAAGATTTAATAGGGGGCACACCAATAACTTTTAGATCTTCATCTTGATTTTCATAGGTATTGGAAGAACACGCTTTAATAAAGGCATCTTTGGAAGCACGCATCCTAGCGGTTCTTTCCTTGCACTCATGAATGGAAATTCTCATAGCTTTGAGAGACTCATTGATATCATGCTTAGGAGGAATAGATCTAAGCTTTAAAGAATCAACCTCAAGAGAAATTCTATCAACGTTTCTAGCCAAATCATCAACTTTAAGCAATTTCTCCTCAAGCAAAGCATTAACATTCTTTTGTGAATTCATAAACTCTTTAACACTATTCTGAAATTCAGAGGGCATCTTATTATAATTTCCATAAGAGTTGTTGTAGGAATTAGCATAATTATTAGAAGGATTACTAGGATATGGCCTAGGATTAAAATTCCCTCTATAAGCGTTGTTACCAAAATTATTCCTACCAACAAAATTCACATCCATAGATTCATTGTTATTCTCAATCAAAGTAGACAAAGGCATATCATTAGGATCAGAAGAAACACTCTTAGTAGCAAATAATTTCATAAGTTCATCCATCTTTCCACTCAACACATTAATTTCTTCTATCGCATGCACTTTTTTATTAGAAGATCTTTTAGTATGCCATTGAGAGTAATTAACCATAATATTATCTAGGAGTTTAGTAGCATCTCCTAAAGTGATTTCCATAAAAGTGCCTCCCGCGGCCGAATCTAAAAGATATCTAGAAGCAAAATTCAATCCGGCATAAAAAATTTGTATAATCATCCACAAATTTTGCATAGACTCCCCGGCAAATAGAGAGGGGGGATAGGGAGAGAGAGGGTGAATAAAACGGCAAGGGTGAATGGGGGGAGAGGAAAACGAGAGGCAAATGGCAAATAATGTAATGCGAGAGATAGCGATTGTGTTGGGTACTTGGTATGTTGACTTTTTGCATAGACTCCCCGGCAACGGCGCCAGAAATCCTTCTTGCTACGTCTTGAGCTTGCGTTGGTTTTCTCCGAAGAGGAAGGGATGATGCAGCAGAGTAGCGTAAGTATTTCCCTCAGTTTTTTGAGAACCAAGGTACCAATCCAGTAGGAGACCACGCTCAAGTCCCTCGTACCTGCACAAAGCGATAGCTACTCGCAACCAACGCGATTAGGGGTTGTCAATCCCTTCACGGTCACTTACGAGAGTGAGATCTGATAGATATAATATTTTTGGTATTTTTGGTATAAAGATGCAAAGTAAAAAGTAAAAGCAAAGTAAAAGCAAAGCAAGATTAAAGTAATGGAGATTGATATGATGAGAATAGACCCTGGGGCCATAGGTTTCACTAGTGGCTTCTCTCAAGAGCATAAGTATTCTACGGTGGGTGAACAAATTACTGTTGAGCAATTGACAGAATTGAGCATAGTTATGAGAATACCTAGGTATGATCATGTATATAGGCATCACGTCCGTAACAAGTAGATCAAAACGATTCTGCATCTACTACTATTACTACACTCATCGACCGCTATCTAGCATGCATCTAGAGTATTAAGTTAAAAATAGAGTAACGCCTTAAGCAAGATGACATGATGTAGAGAGATAAATTCATGCAATATGAAATAAACCCCATCTTGTTATCCTCGATGGCAACGATACAATACGTGCCTTGCTGCCCATTCTGTCACTGGGTAAGGACACCGCAAGATCGAACCCAAAGCTAAGCACTTCTCCCATGGCAAGAACTACCAATCTAGTTGGCCAAACCAAACGGATAATTCGAAGAGACTTGCAAATATAACCAATCATACATAAAAGAATTCAGATAAGATTCAAATATTATTCATAGATAGACTTGATCATAAACCCACAATTCATCGGTCTCAACAAACACACCGCAAAAAGAAGATTACATCAAATAGATCTCCACAAGAGAGGGGGAGAACTTTGTATTGAGATTCAAAGAGAGAGAAGAAGCCATCTAGCTACTAACTATGGACCCGAAGGTCTGAGGTAAACTACTCACACTTCATCGGAGAGGCTATGATGATGTAGAAGCCCTCCGTGATGACGGCCCTCTTCCGGCGGAGCTCCAGAACAGGCCCCAAGATGGGATCTCGTGGATACAGAAAGTTGCGGCAGTGGAATTAGGTTTTTGGCTCCTGTTCTGATCGTTTGGGGGTACGTGTGTATATATAGGAGGAAGAAGTACGCCGGAGGAGCAACGAGGGGCCCACGAGGCAGGGGGCGCGCCCTAGGGGGGTGTGCCCCCACCCTTGTGACCGCCTCTTTTGTTCCTTGGAGCAGGGTCCAAGTCTCCTAGATCACGTTCAGTGAGAAAATCACGTTCCCGAAGATTTTATTCCGTTTGGACTCCGTTTGATATTCCGTTTCTTCGAAACACTGAAATATGCAAAAAAAACAGCAATTCTGGGCTGGGCCTCCGGTTAATAGGTTAGTCCCAAAAATAATATAAAAGTGGAAAATAAAGCCGAATATAGTCCAAAACAGTAGATAATATAGCATGGAGCAATCAAAAATTATAGATACGTTGGAGACGTATCATTCACCCACCGTAGAATACTTATGCTCTCGAGAGAAGCCACTAGTGAAACCTATGGCCCCCGGGTCTATCTCTATCATATCAATCTCCTACTACTTAGTTATTTACTTTGTTATTTACTTTGCCTTTATTTTACTTTGCATCTTTATCATAAAAATACCAAAAAATATTATCTTATCATATCTATCAGATCTCACTCTCGTAAGTGGCCCTATAGGGATTGACAACCCCTATTTTGCGTTGGTTGCGAGGATTTATTTGTTTTGTGCATGTGCGAGGGACTCGCGCGTAGCCTCCTACTGGATTGATACCTTGGTTCTCAAAAACTGAGGGAAATACTTACGCTACTTTGCTGCATCATCCCTTCCTCTTCGGGGAAAACCACCGCAGTGCTAAAAGAGGTAGCAAGAAGGATTTCTGGCGCCGTTGCCAGGGAGGTCTACGCAAAAGTGAACATACCAAGTACCCATCACATACCCTTATCTCCCGCATTACATTATTTGCCATTTGCATCTCGTTTTCCTCTCCCCCACTTCACCCTTGCCGTTTTATTTGCCCTCTCTATCTCTCTCTATCCTCCCTCTCTTTCTCTATTTGCCTCTTTTTGTCCGCTTGCTTTTTGTTTGCTTGTGTGTTAGTTTGCTTGCTTGTCACGATGGCTCAAGATAATACTAAATTGTGTGACTTCACCAATACCAACAACAATGATTTTATTAGCACTCCGATTGCTCCTCTTACCAATGTTGAATCTTGTGAAATTAATGCTGCTTTGCTGAATCTTGTCATGAAAGATCTGTTCTCCGGCCTTCCTAGTGAAGATGCCACTACCCATCTAAATAGCTTCGTTGATTTGTGTGACATGCAAAAGAAGAAAGATGTGGATAATGATATTGTTAAATTGAAGCTATTTCCTTTTTCGCTTAGAGATCGTGCTAAAGCTTGGTTTTCGTCTTTGCCTAAAAATAGTATTGATTCATGGAACAAGTGCAAAGATGCTTTTATCTCTAAGTATTTTCCTCCCGCTAAGATCCTCTCTCTTAGAAATGATATTATGGACTTTAAGCAACTTGATCATGAACATGT